>NC_090726.1:122530487-122535487 GCF_036898095.1 Palaemon carinicauda | reverse complement strand
TTGACGTTTCGAATATCCACTGCAAATACTGAATACACACACACACACACGCGCGCACACACACACACACACACACACACATATATATATATATATATATATATATATATATATATATATATATATGTATATATATTTTAATATATATGTATATGTATATGTATATGTATATGAATATGTATATGTATATGTATATCATGAATCCGCAAAATCTTGCAGAAATTATTGGAGTATCACAGCTAAAATATTCCTTCCGTTAATAGCTACATTAGATTATTTCGATATTAGCCTTGTTCAAGTCACCGATGAAAGAAAAAGTACTTTCAGATGTGGTTCGATGTAAAATAATAATAAAAGAAAAACACCATACATGAGTTATACCGACCTAAATGACATCCAAAGAGAGAGAGAGAGAGAGAGAGAGAGAGAGAGAGAGAGAGAGAGAGAGAGAGAGAGAGAGAGAGAGTCGGCCTGAATACATCGATTTTAATTATATTTGTAGCACGTTGGTCAAAATTCGCCCGTAACTTTTTGAGTTAGGTTGGTGACAAACAAATAGACAGAGGTGAAAACATGATATCCTTGGCAGAGATAATAATAATAATAATAATAATAATAATAATAATAATAATAATAATAATAATAATTGGACAAAAACGTAAATTTTGAGAGTTCTGTCGTGGTGAGTACTGGCCCGCGCAATGAGCCCTTTGATAATTTTGAATTGCAAGATATTTCTTTGGATTTATAAAACATAATTAGTTCTTCTTACCTTCTAAATTCCTGGAATTTATCCATTTATCCAAACATCTTGTAACCCTTCCAGAAACCACATTATTACTTCCATTCTCAACTCGGAGCCGTTCTCACATAGGGGACCAAAACCCCCGTTTCACGCTACGCTCAACTCTGCCTCACATAAATTTATATTAAGCCTTCATATGGTCGGTCAGTCATATTCAGACTTTCAAAAAATTTTGCAGGGACTATTGCAATATATTAAGAAACGTGTAAAAAAGTAAACATTTCAATAGTATAATATGTATTTCTAAAGGAATACAAAATGTACACAGACAAAGCGAAAAAAAAAAAATCTTGATTTTAACATATTTCTCTTTGCAAACGAAGTTCACTCAGGAAAAAATAACTAATCTGTAATTACATATTGCATTATATATACGCCCTTGTTACATACGCTTTTTTTTAGCTAAAGTTTACGTTACATCCAAACAGATACTAAAACTTTTCTATCCGTTTCAAACCGTTAAATCCAAATAAGCGAGTGATGATTTTTTTCTCCTGACAAATTCCAAACTCATTTTAAAAGATAAAGTGCCTTTACTTTTTTATAGAAGATTTAAAGGTATTTATTCAAATGTAGTTCGAAGTTAAGATTAATTATTTTTCTTAGTTATTTGTTCATTTGTTTATTTACTAGTTTATAAAGATGCCGACGAGTGTGTTTTTGAATTGGTCGCCGCACATTGTTAAGCATAAAAACAAATGCTTGAATGTAAGTGAATAAGTCGCCAAAAAAGATGTTAAATAGTGATATTTGGTAAATAATGTATATTTTATAAAGGTGACAAGGTAAAGGTCTCTGGTAATATACATAGCTTGCACAAGTTCCACTCAGATGCGTATAAAAACAACGAAGAAAAGAAAATCCAACTAAATGATGAAGATTTACTATGTAAAATAAGAGGACTAGATCTTTTCGCAAGGGAGACCCAATTCCAAGAGTGCCGACCCAAGCAGTTTTTAGTGAGATGAATACCTCAGTAGCGTTATACTATCACAGAAACTGAGGAAACATCAGACAAGAAAAGATGTATAGATAAAGCATTTTCGTATCTACGATTTTATAAAAAAAAAAAAAAAGTTATTCACAAAGTTCGGGTTCTAAAACTTTGTCATTTATAAATGTGTATAATGAGAATCTATGAAACAATAGCAATAATGAACAAGCTTTTGATATAACTAGTCAATCTTAGGTTGAAGATTGAACACTGTTCTGACCTGAAAGACAGCATCGACTTTTGATCATCCCCATATAAAGTCACACTGATATTTTGTAAATCTTTGGAATCACTGAAAACAATTGTTCTTTCTGCTTGTAATTTGTGAGATGATGACTGGATCAAAGAAGTTAGTCTTGAGCTTTACACTAAATTACTCAACGCCTTCAAAGAAACCAAGACACTTCTATGGCCACCAAATATAGTGACGTTCCTTTTTATTATTATTATTATTATTATTATTATTATTATTATTATTATTATTATTATTATTATTATTATTATTATTATTATTAGCTAAGCAACAACCCTAGTTGGAAAAACAGGCTGCTATAATCCCAGAGGCTCCAACAGAGAAAATAGCCCAGTGAGGAAAGGAAAAAAGGAAAATAGAATATTTTACGAAGAGTAATAACATTTAAATAGATATCTCGTATATAAACTATAAAAACTTTAACAAAACAAGAGAAAGAGAAATAAGACAGAATAGTGTTCTCGAGTGTACCCTCAGCCAAGAAATTCATGCTTATGTTCAACAATCTGTATTTACTCTAATGTGTGATAAGAGGGACCTATCAGATCGAGAATGAATATTAGTACTAACAGTTAGTCAAGATATGTGTAAAGCAGCAACAGGTGGACAATGGAAGATGAAAACACATATCCTACTATGTATGACACTCCGCCATCTCTTTAAATCTAAACAATCAACTACTTTCCTAAACAAACTAGGTAATTATGAGTCCTATGCTTTTTCTTTTGAATTGGATACAGTCCTGGCATATGCATGGTTGAAAGTGTTTCAGTAATCAGTAATAGTGATGTGGTTAAGGATCAACCAGAAGGAACAGTGTTTAATGGTGACCGAGACAACTTCGATCAGCTGGTGTCTGATGTTTATGGAACTGGATCAGATAGAAGCACAGTTGGAAAATACATGGAAGAATTTGGATTCTGTAAAGATGATGGCCTAAAATTAGTCCCTCGTATGACTGAACCTATTCCTGAGAAGATTCAAAAGTCCATTTTAAGAGTTTCCACCATACTACCGAGAAACCAACATGAAGAACCAAATCTCTTAGAGCTCTCAAACTGTGCTGAAAATTCCAGCATCAAGATTCTGATTTTTTCTTGATTATTCCTTATCATGTGCCCTTTGAAAGTCAATCTATCCCTGCTATATCGGGATCTGTGTCTAGTAGGCTACTGCCGGTATTCAACCTTTACGACACCTATATATATATATATATATATATATATATATATATATATATATATATATATATATATAGATATAGATATAGATATACATATACATATACATATACATATACATATATATATATATATATATATATATATATATATATATATATATATATATATATATATATATATATATATATATATATAAAATTACAGTATTTTTTATACTTTTTAACGGGGAGCCTTACCCTTCCAGCAGGAATGGGTAGCCCGCCCTGGCAGCAGGAAGGGGGGAGCCCTGCCCTGCCAGCGGTAAGGAGGGGAGCCCCCTTGCCAGCAGGAAGTGGGGAGCCCCGCCCTGACAGCGGGAAAGAGGGAGCCCCGCCCTGCTAGCGGGAAGGGGGGAGCCCTGCCCTGCCCATGGGAAGGGGGGAGCCTCGCCCTGCCAGTGAGCAGGGGGGGAGCCCCGCCCTGTCAGCAGGAAGGGGGGAGCCCCGCCCTGCCAGCGGGAAGGGGGGAGCCCCGCCCTGCCAGCGGGAGAGGGGGAGCCTCACCCTGCCAGCAGGAAAGGGGGAGCCCCGCTCTGCCAGCGGGAAAGGGGAGCCCCGCCCTGCCAGCGGGAAGGGGGGAGCCCCGCCCTGCCAGCGGGAAGGGAGGAGCCCCGCCCTGCCAACGGGAAGGGGGGAGCCCCACCCTGCCAGCGGGAAGGGGGGAGCCCCGCCCTGCCAGCGGGAAGGGGGGAGCTCCACCCTGCCAGCGGGAAGGGGGGAGTTCCACCCTCCCAGCGGGAAGGGGGGAGCCCCGCCCTGCCAGCGAGAAGGGGGGAGCCCCGCCCTGCCAGCGAGAAGGGGGGAGCCCCACCCTGCCAGCGGGAAGGGGGGAGCTCCACCCTGCCAGCGGGAAGGGGGGAGCCCCACCCTTCCAGCGGGAAGGGGAAAGGCCCGCCCAGCCAGTAGGAAGGGGGGAGGGCCGCCCAGCCAGTGGGAAGGGGGGAGGCCCGCCCAGCCAGTGGGAAGGGGGGAGGCCCGCCCTGGGTAGCAGGAAGTGGGCAGCCCCGCCCAGCCAACAATATAGAGTTCCTGTATCTAGCTTATTTTTAAAAAAACATAAGGGCCTTTAGGAAATCTCTAACAGGCTCCAAAAAGTCTTTAAGGCTCCCCCAACTCATTGTTTGTCTCCAATTTGTCTTTCGTCATCAATAGTAAAGTTGAATGCTTTCCTGTTAAAGCTCCAAAAAGAGAAATATGGAATACATGTGCAATCCCAAATTGCCTTCAAATTGTCATTTGTCTCAAGCATAAATATTAGAAAGGGTAAAAAGGTCGTTTTGATTGTTTTATTGACGAACCCAAATTTGCAAGCTTTTATCGCCGACTCACCATGAGGCTATTAAAAAGGAAACAAGATTTGGGTTTTGCAAAAAATGCTTTGGTGAAAGTTAAGAGAATTGTTGAGTGTGACTTTGAAAGAGTACCAAAATACTTCATCATAAAGGGATCAAGTGGAATCATGAAGGCAGTCATGAAAAGCAAAACAAGAATCTTGAAAGGATTCAGACAGAAAGTACAGGAAGAAGAGGGAGACAGGAAGGAGAACGGAAGAGAAGAAATAAAGAATTCGAAAAGGAGAACTAGTTATTATTTGTTGATCAGTTTACGATTGGTTGGATTTGAAAGGAGAAAGTAAAGTCCCTAGTGTTGAATATCCAAAAATAAAGATTGTGAAGAATAAGGCGGAAACTGCACAGAAGTGGAGAATATTGAAGGTCCAGAAAAG
>NC_090726.1:122505487-122525487 GCF_036898095.1 Palaemon carinicauda | reverse complement strand
GTTTTGAAGTCATCAGTATATATTGCACCCATCACTGATTATCTATTATGTAATGGTGATACTTGAATCTCGTTACTTATCAAACTTCTAACAACAACAACAACAACAACAACTACTTTATTCTACTGCTGCTATCTTTTACAAATCAACCAATAATGAATACGGTTAAAAATATTTGCTAGAACACTAACAGTTATCAAATAACATCTAGGCAATATCATACTATCTTATAGGCTGTATAAAGAATACTCATTTAACTTCTCTCCACACCCCTTAAATCAGAATTGACTTCCCTATTTCCTCAGTGACTGGCTGGGGCAAGGGGTTGTGGAGAGGAGACTCCCCCTCCCCCCCGGACCCTTCCTTGCAGAGTGTCCACTTGGCCCCTCCTACGGAAAAATAGCAATTGTATATATATATATATATATATATATATATATATATATATATATATATATATATATATATATATATATACATATATATATATATATATATATATATATATATATATATATATACATATATATATATATATATATATATATATATATATATATATATACATTGTGGCACGATCCCTGAAGTGGGTTTAGGAGTGAAAACACGTCGACCTTTGCATGTTTATTCTTAGTCGATGGTCACTGGAAAAATTACATACATAAGGATGTCATAATGACAATTCTTGAATTAATCAAAGAAAAAAAACATATTTAAAGAAATTTACATTCAAATCAACAATGTTTTATTGGAAAAACTCTATTGCTATAATTCCAGTAATTGTAATTCCTTCATACTCTATTTCCTTCATATTACACATACTGTATTTCATTAACATTTCCAATAAAGACCTCTGGTATGATAACTTGATTACATAATTTCATAACACTAGGCTGGTGAATCTCTTGGTTCTGCTATACAGAGAATCTTTAAGAAATATGCACTAAGCATTAATAGGCATCAAATATCATGAGAGAATTCCACTAAATAGTTATTCGATCTGTGGCAAGTTTTATCTAGCCTAACCCCTTACGACCTTTATTTTCCCTTATTAAATTGTAAAGACCTCTTGATAATATTTTTTACTTACCGAACTGTTTGCTTTCCCACTGTAAGGACCGTCCGGCTCTCTTTCCCCTCATGGACTGCTGACAAATCCCTACCGAGGGAACGCCGCCGTTAAACAAGCACACCCTTCACAATATTGTCAAAGTGTCTATATTTCATCATATTAACAGCTCTATTTAGCTATTGTTATTTAAACAGCAACCCTGACAAGCCTTTTAAGTCTATAAATCTCAGAACACTGTGAGGCTTACCTTATAATTCCATCTAAAGGTCGTCACTGTGGACTTTCCCAAACACGTCCACTCCCAACGCCGACTAATCTTTGAAAGACCCACCTGCAGCTGTCCCACGGGCTTGACAGGGCAGCGGGAGACGGACCGATGGTTCCTTTTGTTTGTTACAAGCGAACGCTCATATAAAAGTGTCCCTCATAATTATTGTCTCTGAAGGAAACTTCCTCATTTTAATTTTCTTATGATTTGACAAAGCATAAGCTTCTATTAGGTTACCTGAAATTTAATTACAAATTTTGAATTTATCACGAACAGTTATTTAAAGTTGCGCAGGGAAAAGTGAAATTTCCCTGCGTGAAATTTCCCTGCGGGAAATTTCCCTGTCTACACCCGCCCCTTTGAGACCTCTTGAGCACAAGGGTGTTCAACACCTATTACTTGGTAACGCCTACTAGATTCCTCTCTTCCTCCAAAATTAAAACAAGCTTCGACTGCGGTCTGTCATATTCCTTGCCCTCTCTCCTGACAGACACCGTTCTCACCAAACCATCTCTCCCTACTTTAGTCTGCACTACTCTAGCCAATGGCCAATGGCAGCAGGCTTCATTCTCCTTGACCATAAGGACTACATCTCCTACCTTGATGTTTCGTCGCTCTTTGAACCATTTCTGTCGCTGTTGTAACCCTAACAGGTATTCACGTTTCCAACGGGCCCAGAACTGCTCGGCCATATGCTGCACCTGCTTCCATCTCTGCTTAGAGTGGCTACCTATTGCAATATCGCAGCCTACAGGCGAATTTCCCATATTTAAAAGCTTGTTCGTTGTGAGTGGAACCGGGTCTCTACTGTCTGAGGTGACGACGGTAAGGGGCCTACTGTTAACCGTTGCCTCCACTTCACAAAAGAGTGTGCATAGGCCTTCATGATCCAATTTCTGTGTCCCCAAGACTATATCTAGGGCCCTCCTCACGGTACATATCAACCGTTCCCATGTTCCTCCAAAATGTGAGGCGCCGGGAGGATTGAAAATAAATTCCACGCCATACCAGAGCAACTCATTTCACACCTTGTTTCCTGCCAAGAACTCGTAACTGGAATCGAGAACTTTCCGCGATCCCACAATATTAGTGCCGCAGTCGCATCTAACCATCTTGACCTGACCACGACGAGCCAAAAACCTCCTGAAGGCACTAATGAACAAGTCTGATGTGAGATTTGAGGCTACCTCCAAGTGTATGGCCCTCATGTTCAAGCAAGTGAACATAACTCCCCACTGCTTCATCTGTGCTCTGCCTCGCTTTACGAAGAATGGCCCAAAAAGGTCCACCCCGGTGCGATAAAATGGGGGTTTTCTCGACTCCACGCGATCAGGTGGTAGATCGGCCATTAGCTGCTCGATAACCTTTTCATGTGCCTTGCGACACCTGATGCATTGCCCTTAACTAACCAAAATTTCTCCCTCATCAGACTCAGAACATGCATTACACCTATATGGTTAGAATGCTCATGATAATACTGGATCACCATGTCTGTCAAGTGGCCCTTATACGGCAAAATAATTGGATGCCTTTCGCTCGGAGAGATATTTGCCAAAGATAATCTACCTCCAATGCACAAAAGCCCATTTTTCAGGATTGGTTTCAACCTTCTTAGGGAGCTAGAAACCCTAATAGTACCTCCCTTCTCAAGGCTCTCTATCTCTATCTCGTAATCAACACGCTGTGTTACCTGCACTACCACAGTCTCTGCCAAGCTAATAATTTTGGTGGACAAATGCATATCTAGCTCGCTGAGCAGCTGCCTATGTTTATAAATAATGTACCTAGCAAATAGCAACAACCAACCCAAAGCTCTAAGGAGCTTGATCCACCTGGAATAGTGGTGGATGATTTTATACAAACCTGTTTGCCTGATATCCAACCCAATCCTGTAACTAATTATTTGGTAGCCTCTAGTTCCTGCTGGTCCTATCCCACGCTTAAATTATAATCCTTCCACACCATCTGACATTTGAGCTGGCTCTGTTGGCCGGAAACACTCCTCCTTTAGCAGAAACTCCGGCCCTTTTCTCCACCTTTCGTACTGTTTGGAACGTGTTGCATCGTCTGCTGGGTTCCACTCAGAGTTAACATACCTCCACTCTTTCTGATCACTGCCCTCATAGAGACACGGTTTACCACAAATGTCTGGTATCTGGCTTGATCATTCCTGATATATCGCAAGACGGTTGTTGAGTCTGTCCAATAATAGACCCCTGAAATCTATCATGATCAGAATAGTGCTTCCAAGTCTTACGGCCAGTAGCGCTGCACTAAGCTCTAGGCGGGGCACTGAAACAAGCTTCAATGGTGCTACCCTTGCCTTTCCCATGATGAATCTGCAAGATACATTTCCCCACGGATCCGAGACCCGCAAGTATGCCACTACTCCTAAAGCCATGATGCTTGCATCTGAGAACAAATGCAACTGTACTAGGGTTGCTGATTCCCATGGAATAACCTTCAGGCTTCTTGGCACACTTATCCCGCTGGTCTGGCTCAGCTTCTTTGCCCACGCCTTGATGTGGTCCGTAGTGTCAGAGTCCAATTCCATGTCCCAGGCTATCTTTAATCGGCAGAGGTCCTGCATGATGACCCTACCCTCGATTAAAACTGGCGCCAATATACCGAGCGGGTTATAAATCGAGGCTATAGCTGACAACAAGTCACGCTTAGTCCTTGGAACTGAAACTAGCTCTGCCCGGACACCCAATTCATCAGTGGCCAAGTCCCACTGTACTCCCAAAGCCTTTGTCTTATGTGACTCTGATCTATCTATAAGCTCTGAAGTGCCCCAACTGTACCACTCCCTTGGGATGGATGACATGACCTCCACACAAGGGCTACTGAACTTTGTCAATGTAAATCCCCCTTTTTTGCAGAACTCCTTAACCTCTAACAAATTGACTAACAGTGCATCTTTGCGATCCTCGGCTCTCAAGCAGTCGTCTACATAGAAGTTATTGGCAACTGTGAACCGTAATCCCTCTGAGAATTCATTCCCAAAGTTTCTTGCTGTCTGTTTCAGCATGAAGTTTGCAATGCTCAGAGAAGAACAAGCCCCAAACAGGTGGACTGCCACTCTCCACTCTTTGGGTTCCTCATCAAGACTATTTTCCCATCAAAAGAACCTGAGGTAGTCCCGATGATGCTCTGGTACCCGTACCTGATAGAACATAGTATTTATATCTCCTGTATAGGCAAATAGACCTCCCCTGAACTTTACCAACACACCCAGCAAAGAGTTCATCATATCAGGTCCCTGCAATAGTAGGTCGTTCAATGATGTACCCTCCACCTTGCTTACACAGTCAAATACAACACGGACCTTGTCTGGCTTGTCTGGATGTTGCACACCAAAATGAAGAGTACACCACACATTTCCCGGGCGGGCTGTGGTCACTTGCCCAGCATAGCCTTTCTGTTGCATCTCTGTCATGAAGGCACTATACTGCTTAGTGTAGTTACCATCCTTCACTAGCTTCTTACGAAGGTTGTGCATACGGCGTAATGCGATGTCCCTTGTTTCTGGCAAGGGTCCATGATTGTCACGCAGAGGCAATGGCACCTCGAAACTTCCTCCTACGGTTCTAACCCCTTTCTCTATTATCTCTAGCCATTTCCTATCCTCTGCAGATATTTCCCTTTTGTTAGATGCAACATCGTCATACTCGCGGTTATAACTTTCAACCAGCATGCGGTCTAACTCAAGACGCTTGCTTGTCACTTGGATACTATTGACCTGCTCTTGACACCCTTTGTCCTTTGCCCCACATACTACCCAGCCCAATAATGTTCGTAGGCATGTGGTTCAATAAGGAGTGTTGAGTTGATAACTTCCCTTGGCTCGAGCAAGTGAGGAACATTGTTCTCAATTAATAAACCCACCTCAGCATCTACATCTGGGATATAAATCTCTCGCAAGTGTGGCCAGCGTTCCAGATCTCCAGCCCTGACCACATTGCACTCATCAATTGGTATGCGAGAGGCAGTTAACACCGGAGGGAGAGTAATGCAAATCTTGCCCTCATAGTCCAATACTGACAATCCCGAGACTAGGCTGCATGCAACTTCCCCTATTACGTTAATGGTTTCAACATTCACCTTAGCATCCTGCCTCTCAGTGCAGCCTAGGGTCTGCATTAAAGCTTTTGAGACAAAGCATGTGGAACTCCCATTGTCCAAGAAAGCCTTCGTCAAAACCTCCCTTCCTTCCCTTGACCTAGTCCTTATCGGCACAACTGACATCCCTGTACCAATGCTACCTCCTCTAACTGCCCTGAACATAGTAATTTTGTCATGTGTACCTTCCTCCTGAACCACTAAGGCCCTACTTGAGCGCTCAGATCCTATCACTTCTACTTCCTGGACCACTTCTACTTCCTGATGTCGATGCAACAGAATTGGATGATTTCCATTACATATGTTACAACTTTTCCTGTTTCTGCAGTACTGAGATTGATGACCACTTCTCAGACAGCTAAAACAGAGCCCCAACTCCCTTATGGCTCCCAGTTTTTCCTCGGATCCCATTTGAAATATTTGGTGGCATTCATCCACCATATGGGGTCCTGTACAGTACCAACATGAAAGCGGGGCAATTTTGTTACATGAAACTTTCCTAGCCTTAGTTAAACACTCAGCCTTACTTGGTGCTTTTCCTTCTCCTAACCGAGGGGTGTCTTCCCTTCTGCCCTTCTCAAATAGATGGCGCCCAAATAAAGGATTTTTCAAGACCCTAGCCTCCCCTTCAATAAAACTAACCAAAACATCAAACAACACAGTCCTCTTTTTCTCACTAATAATCTTATCAGCAACTCTACACCATCGATCCCGCACACTAGAGGGGAACTTGCTAAGGATTAACCTCATTGTTTTTGGATTTTGTAATTCGGCGGTGCCATAAGGGATGCACGAAATTGCATTTCTGCAGGTTTTAAGTGCCACCGAGTACTCGTCATACTCTTCCGCGTTGTTTTCCCTTATATCTTTCCATTTAATGATCTTATCCACAAATACTGTGGTTATTTGTTCAAGGTTACCATATCGCTCCTCCAGCAACTTCCTTGCCTGCTTATAGCCCTCTGAAGCTTTTAAGTGGAGGCAAGCTGCCACTATCTCATTTGGCCTGCCTGTCGTGTATAAATCCAGATACCTCAGCCTTTCCTTATCATTCGTCAACTGGCTACTAAAGACGTCATCAAATGAACAGATGAACCTAAAATACTTTGTATGATCCCCATCAAACTTGGCTATATCCTGCTTGGGCATCAAGCTTTTAAGGCTACAAGAGATTAATGCCTGCATGACTTCCTTATTGCTCAAGTCCCCTTGGTCATTCCCGCCCGAGCTACAGTATCCACCTAACCTAATCTCGGGCGCTTCGGTATTCAAACGCATGGGTCTCTCACTCCCACTTACATCAGGGTTTGTGTGCTCCCTTATCCTAGGGATGTGAGTTATTTCTCTATCATTTTCCTCAAAATCTTGTAAAACCTTCTCCTCTGCCTCCACTTCAGCTAACTCTGCCTCTAAACTGAGCTTCTCCCTCTTAGACCTTAGCACTGCTTCCTCTCGCTCTATGGCCTGTATCTCATTCATCATCAGTAATTTTGCTGCCAACCTGGCTCTAGAAGCGGCTACTAGTACACGCCTGCTCCCAGTAGAGCTCGCACACGACCGTTGAGATCTCCCTGAAGCAACAGATTGCCTACCAATGACTGATGCACTATCCCCCAAATTTAAATGTCCTTCCTCTTCCGTGGGCACCTCAGTGCACTCACCTACCTTGTGGCCCTGATTAACTCCACTATCCTGCCTAACCTTAAGCCCCTGCAAAAACTCCTGTACCTCTACGCCATCCTTCTCTAGGGCTTCACTTAGACACTGACACAATTCAGACTTGTTCCCTCCCTTTGTAAGGCCTCTGGCTTCCAATTCCTCTCTCAATTGCGCAACCTTTAGGGTCTCCATTTTCCTAGGCTCCGTTCCGGCCCTCCCTTTGAGCTAACAAAATTCCCTAGTTGAATCGTAGCTGACCTAACCAATGAGTGGCCGAGAACCTGCACTACTTAATGAAGACCACTACCAGTACATATGTTGCAACTTCATAAAGATCCTCCAAGCCTAAAGAGCAATCCCTAAATGTATCAATGTCTCGTGTCCCAGACCTCAACCTGAAATAACTCCTACCTGAAATAACTCCTACCTGAAATAACTTCTACTTGACATATCCCAGCCTCTACCTGAAAGAACTCATACCAAAATAACTTCTACTTGACATATCCCAGCCTCCTACGTGAAAGAACTCCTACTTGAAATAACCCAGTATCTATCTGCAATAGCCTTCCCTCTATCGAAAGAGCTCCTACTTGAAATAGCTCACCTTCTCTCTGGAAGAACTCCTACCTGAAATAACTTGTAAATAACTCCTATCTAAAGAACTTCTAAATAACTCCCACTTGAAATAGCTAAGCCCCTCCTTGTTATACCTAAGTTCTAATACCGTACAGCATGCGGCAAATGAACATTTGTCAAACTGAGAACTTTAGTGACTATTGGCTTAGGAAGACAGTGCCCGTAACCAACGTTGGAAAGGGTTTCTTCATATACAGTAGATAATCCACATATAAGTAAAGTTAAATTGGGTACCTTCCAGAGGTTACCAAAAGACGAGACTAACGGTAACCGCAACGTTACATGCTAAGTTCTCATTTGAATGGGTTCTAAATTGGACATTCCAAGAAATATTTTAATACCACATACAAAAATAAACTTATGTATTAAAGCAAAACTGTGATACCATTAACCTAAAACCAGTTATAAGGACCTATAGCCGATTCTACCCAAGACAAATACAGAACCAAGGGACCACATTATAAATATTCCATAAGGTTTTCCCATCGACGATCAGAGGTTACTAAATCAAAGTCAAAATACATGAATATTGACCTGAGAACCTAACATTCTGACTTTCTCTAAGTCTTAATACACATACATACAATTCCTGCTCACTTTCTAATTGAAAATGCCTTACAAATAGACTACTCAAGTTCAGATGTGAAGTTTTCAAAGCCATCTGTAATTAAACATCAAACCTCTCCATCATAACCTTAAATATTGAGATAATCATGCAATTTTGCTCACGAACATTTAATACCCTCATACATGTCCTTAATAAATCTGGGCTCATGTGAATGAAATCTGTCTCTCGTGTTGACAGCAACAAACCTTAAACATGAGCAGACAACACCTAATTGCGCCTATTATGTAACATAAGTTTTTTCTTTATTATTATTATCAACTTATCTCCTCCTTAGTCGCAGGATGTCGGCAAACTTCTTGTCCTTTTTCTCAGCTTTCCAGAGGGACCAGGTGAGTGACTCCACGCGGTGCATCAAACTTACTCCAAGTGAGTTCATGACTGTGGTGCGATCCCTGAAGTGGGTTTAGGAGTGAAAACACGTCGACCTTTGCATGTTTATTCTTAGTCGATGGCCACTGGAAAAATTACATACATAAGAAATTCATAGTGACAATTCTTCAATTAATCAAAGAAAAAAAAACATTTTTAAAGAAATTTACATTCAAATCAACAATGTTTTATTGGAAAAACTCTATTGCTATAATTCCAGTAATTGTAATTCCTTCATATTACACATACTGTATTTCATTAACATTTCCAATAAAGACCTCTGGTATGATAACTTGATTACAAAATTTCATAACACTAGGCGGGTGAATCTCTTGGTTCTGCTATACAGAGAATCTTTAAAAAATATACACTAAGCATTAATAGGCATCAAATATCATGAGAGAATTCCACTAAATAGTTACTCGGTCTGTGGCAAGTTTTATCTAGCCTAATCCCTTACGACCTCTATTTTCCCTCATTAAATTGTAAAGACCTCTTGATAATATTCTTTACTTACCGAACTGTTTGCTTTCCCACTGTAAGGACCGTCCGGCTCTCTTTCCCCTCATGGACTGCTGACAAATCCCTACCGAGGGAACGCCGCCGTTAAACAAGCACACCCTTCACAATATTGTCAAAGTGTCTATATTTCATCATATTAACAGCTCTATTTAGCTATTGTTATTTAAACAGCAACCCTGTGATGCTTACCTTATACTTCCATCTAAAGGTCGTCACTGTAGACTTTCCCAAACACGTCCACTCCCAACGCCAACTAATCTTTGAAAGACCCACCTGCAGCTGTCCCACGGGCTTGACAGGGCAGCGGGAGATGGACCGATGGTTCCTTTTGTTTGTTACAAGCGAACGAACATATAAAAGTGTCCCTCATAATTATTGTTTCAGAAGTATACTTCCTCTTTTTAATTTTCTTATGATTAGACAAAGCATAAGCTTCTATTAGGTGACCCGAAATTTAATTACAAATGTTAAATTTACCACGAACAGTTATTCAAAGTTGCGCAGGGAAAAGTGAAATTTCCCTGCGTTTACTTATATATATATATATATATATATATATATATATATATATATATATATGTATATATATATATACATATATATATATACATATATATATATATATATATATATATATATGTGTGTGTGTGTGTGTGTGTGTGTGTAATGTGTGGGAGTGTTTTATATTTGCAGTGGATAGTTGAGACGTCAAATTGAAATATTGCAACTCGATTTGTAACTTTTGTATGCTTTTGCTAACAAAGACAGCCCTTTACTGTCTTTTTTTGGCTAAGGTTGGAGAAGGATCCGCCCATTTCATAGCAGTAGTAAGAAGAGCAACACCTTGTCTGTTTTGTCATGGGAACAGTAGAGACATCTGACGAAAGATTTCCCCCGAGGATCGGCGTTCTTTTGATTCTAACTGTACTAACGATGTAGTAGGTGATGGTATCCTACTCATATTTCAGTACAAGTTGCGGTTTACGCCTTCTCAAAACTTTTTTCGTTTAATCACCAACGTTTCTCTTGCTCATTCATGAATATGGCATTCCATTATTAGTAATTACTGTTATTAATACTTATCAAAACAGTATGTTTATGTTCCTGTCAATTTCTAGTGTTTTAAGCTGTAGAAATCTCCATATTTTGGCCATTAAATTCGCATGATTGGTCTTGATTTGGTGTTGAAATTGATTTTTTATTAATCATGAGCTCCTTGTTTTTAAACTTGAGTAAATGTGAATTGAGGGGGTGATCCTCAGTGATGCTAATGAACTTCTTTACTATTAGATTACAAATAACTGGAATATAATCTTTAGATGAAATTAGTTCAGAGCTCTTGCCATTTACTTTTAATATTATGTGCACCCCAAATCTAAACATATTTACACCATGGTACACACTATCTGTTGTTTTACACTAAAAATAAGCTTTTTGCTTATACAGATAATGTTGCTCTCTGCATAAATCTCCTCTTCTGAATATAGTCCTCTGATTGGTTAATCTCTTAACAGAAATCTAGTTGCAATTGATACATGGTTCAAATCGCATGGGATATTGTTGATTATAAAATCAGCTTTCTTGACTGCAAAATCCTTTTTGAGAAACATACCATGTCTATTTTTTCTTCAATTGCCTAAAAAATAATTAAACAGAAATTTTTCAAGATTTTCGGAAATCTCTCTATTCAGAAGAAATTCATAAATTTTTCGCTCAATTTTTTTTTCAATATCATTCCGTTGTTTGGTGTTCAGCAGCTAATTAGTATCTTAAATTGCTAAAAAATAAACTTTATAAAATTGCGTATCTAGCATATTTATATAATTTGCTCCTTGTGCATGTTTTACAAAAATTCTGATCCCCCTGTTGGTTTCAGATCTTCACAGACTATTGAAACTTATTGAAAATTCTGATTCAATGCTCATAGTTATTCTTGTCATTCTTCTTATTTATCTCGATTAGATATGCATCTTATTTGTTTTCGTGGGCGATCTCTCTTTTATAGATTATTCTTTTCTTCACAATATCTTCCTTTACTAAGCTGCTTTATCTATTTGGGCTTTTTGTCTTGTAGCATTTTGCTTTTCCAACCAGGATTACCTCTAGGCTTTTAGCAACAACAATAATAAAAAATAACAATGATAATAGAAAAAAAAAACGGGGCTTTATTTTCTATGAAAGAAGGGTGAGTAATCAGACATCCAGTAAGACACAACATTTAAACATCTTACTTAAAAATAAGTTATTTAGTTTTAATACTTTTGAGAAATTTTGAAAACTATTATATATATTCTATGGACCAGTTTTGTTGTGTTCTAGCAAGTTTTTTATATATGATACAAAAACTAGAGCTTTCTTTTAAGATTTTACTATCGTTTTTTTTTACCTTGTATAAAATCATTTGTTCAATTAGAAATAAACAAGAATTTTAATCATACCACCCATTTTATAAGGAGCATAACCAGTATTATCAATGACATTCAAAATCTGTATTTCCTGAAAATTTAGAGGTCTGTGAAATGCGTTAATCCCTAATTAATTTGGACATCTATGCGTAGACGGATTAATTTCTTGTGATGTAAATAGTTTAGCATCTGATCTTGCTGCGATAAAAAAAATGTAGATTACTTTTTGTGACGACTAATACCCGAAACAAATTATAATTATTAAGGTAATTTTTCCTTTATATTTAGATCCTAATCATTTTTGTTCAAATAGTTTTATATTGTAATAGACTATGTTAATAGGTACGCTTACTTTGTATTTTTTTCCACATTCGTTTTGACATACAAAACGAATATATGTGTGCCTGTGTTTGTGTGTTTGTGTGCGTGTGTTGTGTGCGTGTGTTTGTATGAATTATCGTCTTAGTAATTCGTTGTAAGAGAGATTGAACAACACAGTGCCTTAGATTGGGTCTACATTTAAAAAGAAGAAGAAGAATGTAGCTAGAGAGAGATTAGAGTCTAAATTCGAAAGTAAGGAGATTACTGGTTTGTGGAAAATCTAAAGCTAGAAAAGCGTTGTACAGCTCGGAATTGAATGGAAATCACTGCTCTCCGCAGAATGCAAGTGTAAAGGGGTAGCCTAAACAAATGTGTGCCCTTTCTTTTATTCCCATGAAACAACATTCAAAATAATATTCGTAAAGGAAGGAAAATGAGAGATAGAAAGACACAACTAGAATGAAAAAGAAAATACCAGTAAAAAAGATAAATGCATGTGACTAATGTTAAGATTTAGGAATGGGAAAGAAAAATCACTTTAGGAATAATTGCAATCAGAGAAGGAAAGTCTTTGTAGTTATAGACAAGAAATTGCAATATTGAAATAACGTTCTTATTTTTCTGCTAGAGAATCTCTGATTCCACTCTTTATTTGCATACACAAAATGTTAATAGTTGAGATGATTTTCTCTTCGGGATCTGGCAGAATAAAAGGAGTTTGACGAGAGAAAAATGTAGTAAACTTAGGAAATTGATTAAATTAGGATATGCCATAAATATCTAAGTAATTCAATTAAAAAAGGAATTACAGACTCGTAGCCAAAAGTAAGAAAAACAATTGAAGATGAAGATGACATTAAATAAATTCACATTTATGATTATTTATGTATATGAGTACTTAGATTCATATTACAATTCTACGAAGATTTTTTGCCTTCTTTTAAAACTTGTAGCATTAAGGTCAACCACTGTAAAGTGTAAATAGACAAAATCAACTATAATGCAGTTTCCGTAGTCAGTACAGTTTAGTAACTAATATTGTGGGAAAATATTGCTCTATCTTCAAGATATTTCCCTTAGGGAGGTTAGTGCCATCAGTACGCCTTACTCGATGTACTGCAGGCATTTTTTAAGGGTCTTTGCAGTATCCATTTCACCTCTAGTGGCACCCACAAGGATATGTTCTTGTATAAAACTATTATCAAACAGTACATCTCTCATATCATAGAAATTATTTAATTTTCCAGTTACCACTGTAGTTACAACGATTCTCTAGTGGTTTTAGTGAATTTGAAACAATATTTAACTCAGAGAAATTTATCAAGTAACAAGAGATGTAAAACAGAAATTCAGGTCAACAACGATTCCTACAATAACTCATCAGCAGCAGAAAAAAAATCCTGTTACGATATGGCCATCCTTGATTTGTTCTATTTAATTTCTTTATTTGAAATTATTTTTTTGTAAACGAGCTACTTATTCTTTCAACCGTTTCTAAGACGTAATGACATACGTTCAACACCTGGGGAATACATTACAGCCAATGAGGCTCCACACACCGAGGGAATTCATTAAAGTTGATGGCAGCTGAACCTTGGGGAATTAATTAACGCTAATGCTGGAATGTGAGTTCATCATGCTCCTCACCTCCATGTATAGAGCTAGGCATCAACAACTTATATATCCTTATGCAGCAAACATTTAAATAAAAGTAAATAGTAGTTTTCTCTATCAACTTAGTACTTCAGTTGGAAACCTCCATCATCCTTCGTATTCAAACGCAGCTTATTGGCTTCTTGCATCATCTGCGTCTATTACCCCCAGATCTCTCAGTCGTTATAATTCCTAAGTTTACCTTTGTCTCTTACTCCCAATAGATATTAGCCTGTGTTGGACGAGCTATAAAGGCCCTGAAGAGCAAATGCCAATCCCGTTGCACGAGTGCAACATGAGCTTCATCAAAATTGGGAAAGTTTGTGAGATCGGCCATGATTTTCTGTGAAGCCTTGTGAAAAAAAAGTCATTTATATAATTCAAAATTAATCTTGAAATTTTTCTTCTCAACGGTTCTTAAAGTTTTCATTTGTAAATAATTGTTAATTAATTTCAAAATTTCCAAATATTTTTAGCTTCAGAATTCTCACCACAATAACTTATATATTCAAGTTCAATTCAATCGATCAACAGTGTAGTTCTGACGAAGAATCCCATAAAAAAAGTGGTTCGAAGCACATGTCAGCACCAAATATTAAATGGAAAAATGTAAATGTAGTTTTCTTATTATCCTGAAATCTAACTGGAGCTCATTTTGTCCGGAAGGGTGCTGTTTTCTATTTTTAGCGCCATAAAGTCATCATATAATAATTGTAAACTTAAAGTAGTATGCCATAATAGTATATATGCATATACACATATAATATACTGTATATACATATGTTATTTATATATGTCTGTATATATACAACAACAGCAACAGCAACAACAAATGCAACTATTTCTTGTCCAATTCAGGACGAAGGATTATGGTGGCCAATGTGGTAACGTCACTGAGTGGTGAACGCCAGACTTGAGGTTAAAGTCCGGCTCAAACTTGTTAGTTTCTTTAGTTGCTGCAACCTCACCCTCCGTGTGAGCTACAATTTAGATAGGGGGATTGGGGGGGGCCTATAGGTCTATCTGCTAAGTCATCAGTAGCCATTGCCTGGTCCTCCTTGGTCCTAGCTTGGGTGGAGAGGGGCTTGTGCGTTGATCATATTTATATATGGTCAGTCTCTAAGGCATTGTCCTGCTCCATAGGGCAATGTCACTGTCCCTTGCCTCTGCCATTCATGAACGGCCGTGAAACCTTTAACGCATGTCAGATTGTCAGTTCTTGTCAGGGGTTCGGCTAGTTTTCATCACCACGCTGGCCAGTGCGGATTGATGATGGTGGAAGATTTTAGTATTTTCGCTCATAAACAACTAACCTAGTATGGGCGGCCTTGAAAAGTACGGCTTTGTTAGTCATGGCGATACGCAAGGTATATAGAATAAACTCTATATACCTTGGCGATACGCAAACCGCGAAGCTATCCTCACTCAGAAAGGGATATATATATATATATATATATATATATATATATATATATATATATATATATATATATATATATATATATATATATATATATATATATATATATATATATATATAGTTTAATGTACTCTATATATGTAGGCTATATATAAACTGTTCATATGATATATGTGGTTTTGTGAATGTGTTAAGCATTGCTTGAATAATATTGTAAAATAATTATATAAATAGTATTTTACTGTAGTTTTTTAACAATGTAACTTTTAGTATATGATGCTTCCTCGCTAAGTCTTATCTGCTGTACGTTGTATACGTGCATCCTGAAAGTCCGTCTTTAAGTCTTCTTTCTTATCACAATAGCTAACCTCAGCAATTTATTTTCTGCCGACGATGAGCTGTCAACAAACATGAAGCACCAGCATTGCGCAGTGTGTGTACACCTGACTCGGCAAGATCCAGTATCACTTCACAGAGAAAGTGGGTACATATACGTTTTTGTTTTCTTCTTTACGGTCTATCTGTGTTTTCTTTTCCGTGAATCATGGGTCTGTTTCCCGCTTTCCTTTTCTTTTCTTTTTTCTGTAGATACAGGGTCCATAATTTGGAATTGTTTTGGGTAAAGAGGAAACTATTTTATCTAAGCTACATGCAAACAGATTTCTTTCAAACAAATGCGATTGTATTGTTTTGTACCATTTCCACTGGATTTATACGTATACTACTAGTTTTACAACTGGTATTCCTATGAAGTATGTAATTTATTCTTTTATCACTTACGTATTCGTGTGACTTCTATTATCTTTAAGAGAATAAACCTGGCTGATTCTAGCTGCAGCTTTAAACGTTTCATGAAGAGAGCAAGAACAATAAAATTTGAAACCCTCTCGTTCTGGTACATAGAGACGTGAATTTAATTTTCGCACTGGTGTATAGACCACGCGATATCGCTATATACCGAATAGAATATGTTTCGTTTTTTGCAAGGTTTTTTTACCATAGGGTTTATTTTTACTTTAGTGCTAAGCAATTTGCGAGAAAAGGATTATAAATCAGTGTTCCGGAATTTTATAGTTATACAGATATTTAGAAATATGAACAAAATAAGGTAAAAGTGGTATTTCTTGGTTATCATTGCGGAGAGAGAGAGAGAGAGAGAGAGAGAGAGAGAGAGAGAGAGAGAGAGAGAGAGAGAGAGAGATAATTAGAAGTAATAACCCGACAACTAATGCCAACATCACCAATTTTACAGCAAAGTCTTTGTAAATTGCAAGTAGCGTTACGTGTGTTGGGAAAGCGTATCAACAAAGAGCTAATGGGCCATGAATTGGCTTACACTTTTTAGGTGTATCTTTTCTTGTGCTCTTTTTCCGCAAGAAGAGTTTTTTTATTGAAATACTTCTACTGGATATGATCTACATATCAAAGATTTCTAATTAGTGGGAATAGAAATAATTGTTTGATCTGTTTCTCATGCCATAGCTTTGCTTCCTGTTATGTTCTAAAGTGATTTATTAATGCACATCCTAAACCCATCTCTCTCTATATGTATTATATATATACATATATATATATATATATATATATATATATATATATATATATATATATATACATATATATATATATATATACTGTGTATATATATATGTATATATATATATATACTGTATATATATATATATATATATATATATATATATATATATATATATATATATAAATCTTATCACGACAATTTTTCCTCTTTTGAAGGGATGGCACCACGGTGCTATATATTTTTTCTACACGTATTTCCCTTTTGAGGGAGATAGGTTATTACTTTTTCCCTTATTACAGATGTGATACCACAGAGACGTAAATTTCCCTTTTTGACCCCTTTTGAATAGCCCTAGTCCCCATTTTCCCCTTTTGAGGGGGTACAATAGAGTTAGCAATCATCCATTTTTGAGGGGCAGGTGACAGAGTTTGCACTTTTTTCTCCATTTGGGGAGGTGTACCCAACGACTTAGCATTTTCCACTTACGAGAAATTGATACCAAAGGCTTAACACTTTTATTATTATTATTATTATTATTATTATTATTATTATTATTATTATTATTATTATTATCATTATTATTATTATTATTATTATTAATTGCTAAGCTACAAACCTAGTTGGAAAAGCAGGATGCTATAATCCGAAGGGCCCAAACAGGGAAAATAGTTGTAAGGATGGAAAATAAGGAAATATGCTAAAAGAGAAGTTTAAGAAAAATAACATTAAAATAAATCTTTCACATATAAACTATAAAAACTGGAAAAAATAAAAAGAAGAGAGAGAAGATAGAAAAGTGTGCCCGAGTGTACCCTCAAGCAAGAGCACTCTACCCCCAAGACAGTGGAAGACCATGGCACTACGCAAGACTAGAGCACACTGGTTTGATTTTGGAGTGTCCTTCTACTGAAAAGCTGCTTACCATAGCTAAAGAGTCTCTTATACCCTTACCTAGAGGAAAGTAGCCACTGAACAACTACAGTGCAGTAGTTAACTCCCTGAGTGAAGAAGAATTATTAGGTAAACTCAGTGTTGTCATGTGTATGAGGACAGAAGAGAATGAGGAAAGAATAGGCCATACTATTCAGTGTATGTGTAGGCAAAGGAAATGAGGTGTAACCAGAGAGAGAGAGGGGTCCAATGTAATACTGCCTGCATAGTCAAAGGACCCCATAACTCTCTAGGGGTAGTATCACTACAGATGATTGGTGCCCTGGTCAACCTACTACCCTTTCGAAGAGGCGGTGCTAGAGTCTTGGCACTTTTCCCTCTCTAGGAGGTAGGGTCAAAGGCTGAGTACTTCTCCCCTCTAGAGAGGTGGCGCTAGAGGTTTAACACTTGATTCAATTTTTTCTCTTTAAAAGAGAGTTGTGCTACAGGGTCAGCAGTTTTCTTTCTTTTTCCATTTTGAGGAGGCGGCGTCAAAGGCTTGCCTTTTCCCCTATTAGAGGAGGTGGGAAAAGCGGCATGGCACTTAATCCCCTCCTTCAACCGTTTTAAGAAGATGGAGCCAGAGGGTTATCATTCTCTCATTTTTTCCCTTGCTACGAGGTGGTGCCAAAAAGTTAACCTATTTTCTTTGCTCCCACTAATGCAGGTACCGATTCACAGTTGGGTCAACCTTTCGAATACGAAAGTTGTGGACAACCAACTGAGCCATCATGATTTTTTTTTTCTTTTTTTTTTTGCACTTTTCATAATGCGTATATCATCTTTTAATAATATTATTCATATCGAACATACTCTAGACTAATCATTGTTATATATAAAAAAATAAGACTTTCCTCCAGTATCCAGAAGCCGACGAAGAGATAATGAAAAATACGATCGTTTTGGTATGTCATTTATTTCTTGTAACTAAACCATCTCTTTTGACCACTGATCACATTCTCGCCTCATCTCTCTCTCTCTCTCTCTCTCTCTCTCTCTCTCTCTCTTAGTTGGCCATGTTTCGGTTACTGTTCACCCCCTCAAGTGGCGTTTTAATATGTGTCAGGCCACTTCTTTTCATGCTTATCTATTATAAATCAGCAATCATTGGATCATAGGCTGTTTCTACCCATTTAAAGCAAAGTTTACCCTTTCTGAGTGGGGATACCTTAACATGTTGAAAGGGTTTGCGTATCACCATGATCAGCAAAGCTGTAATGGTCAGGGCAATCAGAAAAAATCTTCCATTATCACTAATCCGTACTGGTCAGCGTGGTGATGATAACTGGCCAAAGCCCAAACATGAATAAAGACATGACTGAGGCCTTTGTCCTGCAGTTGACTGGAAACGGCTGCATTTGTTGTTGGTGTTTTCATCAGGCCTGAGCTAAAAAAGGGTCTTTGGTTGCTCGTTCTATTCTTAACGACCACTCCTAAATACACAGCTTATAAACCAACAGATTTTCAAGTTGCATTAATTTGTATAATGGAAGGAAATATTTTATTTGTAGAAAATTGAAAATAATAGTTTGGAATTAGAAAAACCAATTCCATAGCTCAATTGCTCAATCTACCTTTGAATCCTAGATTTTTGAGCTCCTAATATCTTATGGTATTTTTACTTAGAATCTTAAAAGAATAAATTCCTGTAAATTTAAGGCAAGGTCAATAAATAAATCCTGCTTAGAAAGTCCGATTTCTCGTGGCCATTTTCACCTGAGATTGAATGGCACTTTTGGGATAAACACCTGCAAGTGTTAAAGTGAATATAAAGAGAAGTTCGAAGCTCTTTGAGGATTAGTGGACCTTTTGAACATATTGAATGGCAAATAGCATTCGTGGTTATACAATTATGTAGCAGATGAGTGGATGGGTTTATCAAATACATATTTGAACAATTTCCTTCTACTTATTTGTGTTCAAGGATACATTTCTCATCATTATTGTTCTTGTTGTTGCAAACTTTTTATTAAATCCCAGTAATTATTTTCTTTTATCAGCATATCCTCAAAATATAAACTATAGGGAATAGTAATTAGTCATTGATACTAGATCATACGGAGAGAACATAAAATGAGAATGGAATATGTACGTTTTGTAGAACGCAAACAAAAGTATTATTATTATTATTATTATTATTATTATTATTATTATTATTTGCTAAGCTACAACTCTGGTAAGAAAACCAGAATGCTATAAGCCCGGGGGCACTAACAGGGAAAATAGTCCAGTGAGGAAAGGAAACAAGGAAAATAGAATAGTAACAACATTAAAATAAATATTTCCTATTTAAACTATAAACTACACGAAAGAGCACTCGATTGATTTATTTGAGAATTCGAAAGTAAACCTGTCAAGAAAATTAAGATCTAAGTGTATGACTCTTCTGATAATCGCCAGAACCTGGTTATTTGTACCGATGAAGCATCAGCGTCCCAATACTTGCACTGCCCAA
>NC_090726.1:122487987-122500487 GCF_036898095.1 Palaemon carinicauda | reverse complement strand
ACTTGTTAACAAAATCTGTATTATTCTTTGTATGCGATTGGGATATATTTCCAACAATAGACATGAGGACTTGTTTTTTTAACCACTGTATTGGCTGAAAAACTCCTCGGAGAATCTATTTTGTAAAAACCTTGTTGAAAGGAACATTATTGAATCTGCTTTTATTAAATATTTTGATAATAAAATTTTGAATTTCAGCTATGGTCTTTTTAAACTAGACACTCATCTTATCAATGAAATTGTAAGGAAGTACAATGTAAACATTTAGCTCAATGATTGTTACATTACTAGTATTTTATTACACAACCACAATTGTTTATTCATTTTTAACGACTATTAATTATTTTAGCATATTGATGATGCTTTGCTTGTTTGTGGCTTTTATTTCAGTTTTGGTAGGTTTCATTTTTGCATGATTTTATTTTCTATTTCACTTCGTACCCTGAAGAAGTGTACGTAATACACGAAAGCGATTGGTACCTGGTCTTTTACTTTCCTGTTTCCTGTGGATTTTACACTTTCATATCTGTCACGTGCAGTTTTGTGACTGATGCGTAATATATATATATATATATATATATATATATATATATATATATATATATATATATATATATATATATATATATATATATATATATATATATATACAGTATATATATATATTTATATATATATATATATATAATAAAGAACAAGTGTCTGGTTATACATTGGATCCTTCACTCTGGTTACGGTTCATTTTCCCTTTGCCTACACACACACACACACACCGGATAGTCTGGCCTATTCTTTACATATTCTCCTCTGTCCTCATACACCTGACAACACTGATATTACCAAACAATTCTTTCAGCACTCTAATTGTTCAGTGGCCACTTTCCTCTTTGTAAGGGTAGAAGTGACTCTTTAGCTATGATAAGCAGCTCTTCTAGGAGAAGGCCACTCTAAAATTAAACCAATGTTCTCTAATCTTGGGTAGTGCCATAGCCTCTGTACCATGGTCTTGGCCCAGAGTTCTCTTGTTGGTGCGTGTGTATATATCTATCTAAATATTTAACCGTCATTATTGACTAGTTACTATTGTATATATACATACACACACACACACACACACACACATATATATATATATATATATATATATATATATATATATATATATATATATATATATATATATATATATATATATATAAACTATAGATCACGCTATTTAAAAAAAAAATCATAACTCCGAGGAGACTTTCCTGGTCGTTCTGGCACAAAGGTAGGCTGCCACTCGATAAGCAACCAAGACCTTCTCGTTCGATTGCCTCCGATGACCTAGATATTGAAATATATCTTTTTCACCAGTTTGAAAAACCGATCCCCTTAAACAAAGGAATAGCAACTCATACAGTTGAAGAGAAGAAATCTACAAAAGACTTGTCGTAAACTAAATAAAATCGTAAACTGATATGAAAAAAGATAAAACTTGCCAGCACCCAAAGTATATTTCTTGAATTCGGTTAGCCTGTTAAACGGATGAAATGGAATCTGACAACGCTCCTTCTACGGCCAGCATCAGGAAACAAATTAATTTGGTTGAAGACCAAATAGTAAAATTAAGATATAAATAGGGGTTACATAACTTTTTGAGTGATACTGTAACATATCAGAGATACTATTTCATGGAAATTTCAGATATGACTACGTTCAATACTTCCATATTCAAACTGGTACATTTTCATGCATTGGCTTGTTATTTAGAAGTTTTGAAGCTTATCTTGACTCCAACGGGGAAGTATTACATTAATTACATGAAAGTGTTCTTTTTCCAATTTGGTTTAGAACTGTGAAACTCTAACCAGCATACATAACTCCCCTACCTTGTACAAATAAAGTACATTTTCCATTTATAATGAGTTGACTGGTGTATAAATTGTTATAAGTAAGTTATTCATCAACAGTTGGAAAACCGATGCTCTATTTGACAAGGATATTTATAGATGCAGCTAACGAAACAATTCTGAAACCAGTGTAAAAAGGACAAATTTTCAAAGTAATTTGTATTTTTCCTAGCCATACAAACCTAAATCCTTTGATTAGGGAGATTAATACGCGTTGGAATCGGTCGTTAGGCTTAGATAACAAGAGGTTATCCAACTGGCCAAGGTACATGGCGAGAAGCCCAGTCCTCTATCCAATTGGAGAGTCTTCACTTTTGATCCTCAGCCCAGGACTCAGAGAGATGGTTGAGGAGGGAAGTTGGAATAAAGGACTCAAGTTTGTATGGATAGGAAAAATACAAATTTCATACAAACCCTCATCCTTTAGTTAGGAAGACTCGTTGCTTGGTTCGGTTGGTAATCCCCTGTAACCCTAACTAGAAGGTTCAATATCTTCCCTGGAAGTAACCAACGCTTGAACTATGGAGAAGCTAAGTAAAGACCATTGCCAACCCCTATCAGGCTTTCATATTGTGACGGGCCGAGAGAGGAGATGTGAACTCAAAGGCAGGTTGGAAACGACTGAGTTATATTATTGTAGAACATTCCCCTTATATACAAAACCTCAAGGCAACAGGACATAACAAGTTCACAAGACAGACAATATTACAGAGGAAAAACCAGACATGAATTTTCATGTTCGTTTTAGTGCGAGGGAAGAGCGAAGATACAAGCATAATATATATAAAAGGAATTATGTACAATTGTGTGAAACACGGTTGGTACATGGCTCCCCCCCTAAAAATGACAAACTGTACATGTTAAATAGGGCGCCCTGATCTAGAGAGGCGAACTGTAGGCGGGTCATCTGGCAGAAGATAAGCAGGTTTTAGACGATCAATGGAGACCCAGTCTTCTTTGCCCCGAATGTTTAGGAGGAATGCTTTCGGACTGTGTCGGATCACAAGGAAAGGGCCCGTGTAAGGGGGCGTTAGTGGTGGCTTGCTGGTGTCGTTGCGCAGGAAGACGTGTGTTGCAGAGTGCAAGTCCGTTGGTATGTGATGCTTCGCTGGGGGCTTGTAAGTCTGGCGGCACGGAGTAAATTTTCCCACGACGTGACGTATGCGCTGGAGATCGTCGGAGGAGGTTGTAGAAGGAAAAAATTCGGCAGGGACGACCAACGGATCGCCATACACCATTTCAGCTGCCGAGACATCGAGGGCGTCTTTAGGAGTGGTCCTTAGTCCAAGGAGGACCCAGGGAAGCTGAGTAAACCAGTTGCAATCCTTGCAGCGGGACATCAAAGCTGCTTTGAGGGTGCGATGAAAACGTTCAACCATTCCATTGGCAGCGGGGTTGTAGGCCGTTGTCTGATGTAGGGTGATGCCCAGGAGATTCGCTAATGACGTCCACAATTGAGAGGTGAAGGTGGTTCCCCTCTCAGAAGTAATATGCTCAGGGATACCGAATCTTGAAATCCATCCAGAGAGTAAGGCAGATGTACATGAGGCGGACGTTGCAGTTTCCATGGGAATGGCTTCAGGCCAACGAGTGGAGCGGTCGATGACGGTAAACAGGTAACGATGTCCTTGTGATGTGGGTAGGGGGCCTACAACGTCGACGTGAATGTGTGCGAAACGACGCTGAGGTTGAGGAAAGGTGCCCACTCCGGAATCCGTGTGTCGATGTACTTTGGAAGTTTGGCAAGAAGTACAGGCGCGGACCCAATCCTTAGCATCCTTAGAAATGCCGTGCCAAATGAACTTTGCCTTCAGCAGCTGTGCAGTAGAACGGCACGAGGGATGTGAAAGGCCGTGGATGAAATCAAACACCTGTCGGCGCATGGGAGCAGGAATCCAATGTCGCGGTCTACCAGTACTGACGTCACAGAGGAGGGTGGTGTTGGAGTCTTCGAGGGGAAAATCTTCCCAACGGAGGGACGTGCAGGATGTCCTACAAGCTTGATACTCTGGATCCTGTCGTTGGGCTTCAGCCAGGGCGTTGTAATCCAATCCCAGTTGAACGGCAGCCAACGTGTTTCTTGACAGGGCATCGGCAACGGGATTCATTTTCCCAGGGACGTATTGGAGGGTGCAATTGTATTCAGCCACGGCGGAGAGATGTCGGCGTTGACGGGCGAACCAGGCGTCAGACTGTCGAGTGAAGGCGTGCACCAGAGGCATGTGGTCTGTGCGAATGACGAAGGGCGTACCTTCTAAGAAATGGCGAAAGTGACGGACAGCCAAGTGCACCACCAGCAATTCTCGATCAAAGGTAGAATAACCCGATTTTGCCTTGGACAGTTTTCTGCTGAAGAAGGCCAATGGGCGGGGCGAGCCGTTGACCACCTGCTCGAGTACTGCACCAATAGCGACGTTGCTGGCATCGGTGGAGAGAATGAGAGGGGCGTGTGGGATAGGAAAAGTGAGAGCCGCAGCAGTTGATAGGGCCTTCTTTGCATTGCAGAAGGCTGCTTCTTGAAGGGGACCCCACTTCAGGTCCTTTGGCTTGCCCTTGAGGGAGGCGTAGAGGGGAGCAAGAGTGGCGGCAATGGCTGGCCAAAAACGGTGATAATAGTTGATCATGCCCAAGAATTCCTGCGGAGCTTTGACGGTCGAGGGCGCGGGGAAATTCTGAACGGCTGCTACCTTTTCAGGGAGGGGATGGACTCCTTCAGGAGTGATACGGTGCCCTAAGAACGACACTTCATTGGCGCCAAAGGTACACTTGTCGTACCGGACTACAAGGCCGTTTTGTTGCAGGCGGTCGAGCACGATGCGCAGGTGACGGAGGTGTTCCTCTTTTGAGGAGGAGAACACAACTATGTCGTCCACATAACATACACAGAAAGGGAGGTCCCTTAAGATGCCATCCATGAGACGTTGAAACGTTGCCCCAGCATTACGAAGGCCAAAACAGGAGTAATTGAAGGTGTATGTGCCAAACGGAGTGGTGATGGCGGTCTTGGGGATGTCTTCTGGGTTCATAGGCACCTGATAATACCCCTTCAGGAGGTCGAGCGTAGAGAAAACCTTCGCTTTGTGCAGGTAGGAGGTTACATCGGCAATGTTTGGGAGGGAGTAGTGATCCGGTTCTGTTTGCATGTTCAGGCGCCTGTAATCCCCACACGGACGGAGGGAGCCGTCTTTCTTCAGAACAATGTGTAAGGGTGACGACCATGGGCTGGAGGGCTTTTGGCAAAGGCCCATTTTCTCCATTTCGGCGAACGTCTGTTTGGCGGCTGCCAATCGTTCCGGTGCCAGACGTCTGAATTTTGCGAAGACTGGGGGTCCCGTCGTCTTGATATGGTGATAAATACCATGCTTGGCAGGAACCGTGGGCGTTTGGCGAAGTTCTGGACGAAAACTGCCTGGTACGACGTGAGGAGGTGGGCGTAGGCATCCGTGGGTGCGCTGATGTGGAGAGCGAGGTTAGAGGTGGCGGGTTGAAGAGGTGTCGACAAGTACGAGTCTGCGTTGACCAATCGTCGGTGGGCGACATCGACCAGAAGGTGGAAATGAGAGAGGAAATCCGCACCGAGGATTGGCATTGTGACGTCAGCAACGAGAAACTTCCAATTGAATTTACCGTTTCCGAACGATAATGTGAGGTTCTCGTAACCGTAGGTGGGTATCGCAGATCCGTTGGCAGCTACCAAGCGGACGTCGGCAGATGTAGACAGACTACGTTGTGCCTTGAAGAGTTTCCTTGGCAAAAGAGAACGACAAGCACCCGTGTCTACCAAAAATCGCACGCCCGTTCCTGCATCCTGTAAAAAGAAAAGATTAGAAACATGGGAGGCCACCGCCACAAGCGATGGCCTACTTACACGTTTTTTGGCCACTGACAATCTTTGGCACATTTCTTCGCGGTTGCCCCGAATCTGAAGTGGTAGTAGCAAAACTGCGGTGGATGGGAGGTAGTAAGTGGCTGTAGAAGTCGTTCGTTGGGGAGCGAGCGATTGGTGGGTGGTGGGCGGCTTTGTCGCCGCTTCGGCACTTCACGGGGTAGGCGTGTATGTCCTACGGCATTCATGTCAGCTTCGGTTGACGTTGAATAGGCATCCTCGTCGTCAGGGGTGGAGGCGTTGATGGAGGTCTTGAAGTGGCTGTCCATAAGGGCGTCGGCTTTGGTCATCAAGTCCCTTATGGGTAAACTATCGACATCGGGTATGGCAGCGCGTACAGGTTCAGGTAAACGGCGTATCCAAAGGGCACGGAGTAGGTTCACCTCACGAGGAGAGCCGTCTGCGGCAGGTTGAAGGCAAGCGATACTGGTCATTTCCCTGAGGGCAAGCGAAGTCCTTTGGTCCCCCAACGGTTGTTGCGAGAGCTGAAAAAGCTTTGCTATACGGGCGGCTGGCGACGGCGAGTACTGCTGCAGAAGGTATGTTTTGAGGGCGTCATACACTATTGGGGTGTCTCCTTGTTCTCAAAGCCAGTCGGATATTTCTGGGAAGGTGTCCTCGGGTATCGCCGCGAGAACATAATCCGCTTTGGTGGTTGAGCGAGTCACGCCCCTGATACGAAAGTAGACTTCAGCGCGTTGAAACCAAGCAAACGCTTCTCTGCTGGCGAACGGTGAAAGTTTCAATGGGGCGGCCAACTCCTGTAGAGTCCGTCTCCGTCATAGTACCAATGATGGAGGGGCGAGGGAGGTGGGGGTGGAAGGCAGTGGGAGCGAGTCGACTTCCGGGGTCACCAATGTGACGGGCCGAGAGAGGAGTTGTGAACTCAAAGGCAGGTTGGAAACGACTGAGTTATATTATTGTAGAACATTCTCCTTATATACAAAACCTCAAGGCAACAGGACATAACAAGTTCACAAGACAGACAATATTACAGAGGAAAAACCAGACATGAATTTTCATGTTCGTTTTAGTGCGAGGGAAGAGCGAAGATACAAGCATAATATATGCAAAAGGAATTATGTACAATTGTGTGAAACACGGTTGGTACAATATGGATGAAAAACCAATAAGACTTAAGTTGTGGACGTATCAAAACTGGAAATCCCTTCTCACTCGTTAAAGGAGGATGGGAAGAGATGCTTCCTTAAACTTAAAGAATGGAGCTCTGAAATGAAACTCGCGAGCATCTGGTACAACCAGCATGTAATATTTTGACTGCTTTAGCCTCGTGAGGAAGGACAGAAGAAGGAAGGAAAAGTGCTAGTTATACTACCATTCATCCCAGACTTACATCTACACATTACTATGAACGAGATACATCCTTTTCCCATAAGGGAGCTGGGCTGGTTACACAACTAATTGAGCAGCCACCACAAGTCCAGGCACAAAGGTGTCAAGGGATTTGTCAAAGGACAGAAAAATGAAGCACCAGTTATACTACCATTCATGCCACTCTTACATTCACATGTTACCTTGGACGAGATGCATCCTCATCCCGTAAGGGAACTGAACTGGTTACACAACTAATTGAACAGCAACTATAAGTCCAACCACAAAGGTGTCAAGGGACTTGTGGGCACTCTTGCAAGAAAAAGGCCGTGAAGGTGGTCTGTCTTCCAGACAATGACCTTCAACACTTAGCCCATTGACAAGATTTTCCTAAAGGCTAGGGTTGGGCCGAAGCCCCTTACATCAAGAGTTTTAGTCCTAGCTGGTACCTCAACTCTCCTAGCAGTCAAGGCTTATGCTCTACAGATCATCTCAAGAAACTAGAAAGAGATTTTGTTCTAGACATCTCCTTGAATAACACCACAGCACCTACTCTCGATCACTATTCGACTTTTTCTGAAGGGAGGGGATGATCAGAAAGTTCAGCCCAAAACTAAAGGAGACCTTCTTTCACACCTCAGCATAGGTGACTATAAAAGAGAGAGTGTAAACTCGCCACCTCTCTTTGCCAATGTTAGAGCTAGTATAAGAAAAGACTTAATAGTCAAAATTCTGTATGGTGACCTCCTCAAAGGCTCGAATGGAAAAGTGTAAGAGCCTTGAGGGCACCGAACACGTCCTACCTAGGGGACCAGAGAGCCTGGGGTGGATTAGCCTATTCAAGGCTCCTTCCGAACCTAAACAACTCCCAGGAAGTGAAGACATCTGTACCCTTCAGTCTGGAGTTCATACTCAGCGGCGATCTATAGCCTTTGAAAGTCATGACTGAGAGGAGCTTTTCTCGGTGAAGTAAGATGAGGAAGTCCACAATCTGTCCAAAATCTGCTCCAATGAGAGGACTATCCCTTCTACGACACCAATTGCAGAAGGCGCAAGCCACCCATTGAGATAATACTACCAGAGAGTTATTAGGACCTTTGATTGTCAGGGTAATGCTACAATGGATCCCGCTCTGCTTATGGCTCATTTTTTTCTTTGCGTGCACATACACCAAATAGTCTGGGCTATTCTTTATACATTCTCCTCTATCCTAATGCACCTGACAACACTAAGTTAACCACTCAATTTTTCTTCACTAAAGGGATTAACTACTGCACTATAATTTTTCAGTAGCTACTTTCCTCTTAGTAAGGGTAGAAGAGACTCTGTAGATATGGTAAGCAGTTCTTTTAGGGGGAGGACACTCCAGGATCAAACCATTGTTCTCTAGTCTTTGGTAGGGCCATAGCCTCTGCACCATAGTCTTTGGCTGTCTTGGGTTTGTGTTTGCTTGCTTGAGAGTACACCCAGGCACACTTTTCTATCTGTTTCATTATTTCCTTTCCTCACTGGGCTATTTTCCCTGTTGAAACATTTGTGCTTTTAGCTTCTTACTTTTCCTAAGGTTGCAGCTTTATCTAATAATAATAATAATAATAATAATAATAATAATAATAGCCCTCTTTGCCTGGTAGAATATGTGTATAAGACCTCCGGAGAAACCCTGAAATCTATTCCATGCCTCGTGAAAGACTTTTGCTTAGAGAAGATACTGGATAATCTCCAACCGGGAGGAGCTCAAGCCTCCACGGCTTGAAGGTAATTCTGCAGGTGAAGCTAACCGAGAAGAGTTGGCCACCAGGGTAGCTCTCTTGGGACCTCTACCAAACGAGCAAGCAGATTGGGATCCCACTCGGCCTGAGGTCATCTTGGAGCTGCCTGAGTCATCCTGAGTCCTGAGGTAATCAACTCTGATGATTACCAACCGGATCAGGTCAAAGGCAGATAGGCATAGGCATCTAAGGGATCCCATGAATAATGGGAGGCATCTTCGAATATTGTTCATGGGGCTTGAATGGGAAAATAGGCCACATAGAGCTTTTTATTCCACTGTGTGGCAAACAGGTCGTACAACAGGGATTCCTCCAGTGCTAGAAGCCTTTCGCTCCCTAAGGATATAGAGAGTGTCCACCAATACTTCTGTTCAGAAAGTATCTTGCTGACCCCTCCACTATGTGAAACACCTCCCAGAAGTGCATCTGCTTTGACCATCTGCGAAGAGGTCATAAATCACTACAGTAGTGTTACCACACATCAACACAGCAATCTTCAGAAGGAAATGCACCTTGAGAATGTTATGGACCAGATTACTTTCTTCTTTGGTTCACATCCCCCTAGACAACCAGGTCAACTGGGTGTACACAATAACCCTCCTTCAACACTTCCAAGAACATTTGCAATCTGGAGGCAGAGGGTTGAGTGGAACTACCCTGGTGTCTTTGACCTCATCAAGCCACTAGGCCAGACCAAGAAGACATTGCCAGCATCCGTCATGGATAGGAATGGTCATGCAACCTCCATGAACCTGATGATGCTTTCGTCCTATAAAAAGACTCTCGTTGCCGCCATTGCTATCAGCCTGCCCGGGTACATCAACCTCTGCTTTGGTATAAGATTTGACTTCTTGTAAAATTACCACCATCCTCAGTTCTCGGCATGGTGCGAGAATCCAGTCTTGATCCTGGCTCCCTGAGGAGGTCAGAATAAACTAAACATCACGATACCTCAGCAAACATATCCTTTGCGAGTGGGACCGAGTAGCTCCTAAGGTTACATCTGTGTGAATGCCCAGGAAGCATCCTTCAGGTGTATCAAAAGCATGAAATCTCCTCTGAAGACTCTGAAGAAAAATAATGTACAGACTTTACTGTTTCCATGCTAAAATTTGTTTGATGAACAAAAGGGAAAGGTTGATGATCAGCTGCCAGCTTCGCCATCCTGTTATCCACCAGAAAGAGCAAACTGTAGAAACCCGGAGACTTGTTTTGAACGATTTTGATAGGGTTCCAACATCCCTTCCACCTCTGCTCGCAAGGCCAGGTCTTTCGCGGATGTCAGGTGCCCCATTGGGAACTCTATCGCAACTAGGGATGGAAGGGTAGTAAGTACCCATCCGAAAAAACAATTCCTATCACACACTCAGCCCCATGTCTCTACCATGTAGTCTAGAGATGACACAGGCAACCTCTTAATCTCGGCAACGGGTAAGTGGGAAACGCCAGTATCTGTATTTCCAATCCCCTTCCCTGTTTTCACTGGCTGCTGTTCCCTTCAAAGGGCGTGGGCCCATGAAGGAGTGAGAATGGTGGACCAGAAAGTCTTGCAAAGCTGTTCTCCATGATTCCACTGCCACCTGTGCAGGACCAAGTAAACACCGCACCGGTGATTTCCGCAATGCCAAAGCCACCTCTAGGGTGGACAGGAAAAATGATCACCTTCCCACCCAATAGTACAAGGCGCTTGTACCTCAAAGTGTTCGGGGTTAACAACCTCATCAACTTTGTAAAGTACATGACTGCTCCTAATCCCTGATCGAGCAGGAACAGCATGGAGAGCAGCAGAGGCCAAATATCCAAGGATGCCGCCAAGGATTCCTAAAGTGAGGGAGCAGCAGGACCTCACCTGACCTGCTGAATTGAAGTGAATTCTCAGACCCACTGGTCTAATACCACACCCGATCCAGGGCCAGGTACATGAGATCTGGTCACAGCAACTCCAACAAGGGCTTTGATCTTTGAGGAGCACCAAGGTGCTGATCAATGACAGAAGTGCCCCCAAAAGGTGGAACCATGGTTTCCTCCCCCAAGCAATTGCACTTCACTAGAGGACTACTAACTCAGGTTAGTCTGACTCAGAGGGCTGCAGACCATGGTCAGGAGTCTTCGAGACATCCTGGCCCAAGAAATCTCATTCATCGCTAAGGCTGAAGGTGAGGCAGCATGCTTCGGAGACTCCTCCCAGCCTCATGAGTCCAATTTCGTGCCCAGGACAGAACCAGGAATGTAATCGGGAGCTGACAGAAGCCTGGACAGGCCAAAAGCAACGTGAGAAGAACTCATAGCGTGGGATCCAGTAGAAGCAGAAGCACCAAGTACTTGTCATACTGTGGGTCAGGGCACAGAGACAACCATAGTCCCGTGCTCAGAGGCAAGGAGAGCAAGCACTCCGGCCCCCATTGTCAGCCTACCAAAGTGCACACGTGCTCTAGTACGACCTCAAAAGGTGCCATCCTATTTAACTAGTTTAAGGGCTCGATGAAAAAAGGAGGCACAAAAGTTCAGTGACCTGGAAGAAAGGAAGATGGAGGTCAACCCAGCTACTCCATCAACCTTGGAGCAGAAAGTGTATGGGGCCATGCACTTCTGTTCTGGTTGGCCATCGAAGCAGCTGTGGTCTTCAAGGTAGTTGGGACCCAAGCCATGGCCCAGGGCCAAAACACCGGGTCCCAGCCAGAGCACCAGAAAAGTACTGCACAGGGCAGGGACCCGTGATCCCAGAATGGTCCCTTGGACCATAGCTCAGGCCTGGGATACAGGGTCCGAGCCACAGCTCTGGGGGCCAGGACACAGGTCCTGGCCCTGGTCCCATGCACTAACCCCAGGGGGCCAGGATATAAGGCCTGGAACCACATGTGAGCTGTCCACCTCCCTCAAAAGAGAAGTGGTGTCACAGGGAGTCCTATCCCTGCAACTGTAGCTCACTCTATCCTGGCTTCTTCGGTTTCCTTTTCATCTTCCTCCTCCTCTTTATCTCAGTAGAAGAGTCAAAATCCGAGTAGGAGGCTGAAGAGGACAACAATAAGGTACACTGTCAAAGGGTAAGGGGAAAGCACACTCACAAGGTCCTGCGACCATGCAATTTGCATGTTCAGAATCACAACCGCTGACACTGAAGGAGGGCAACAGCTCTAGACCCTTTGTCACAATGGTCGTAGCAACTGTCACAGGGGAATGAGTGTGGATCACCAGGTGGATCACCAGGATCGAGGCATGAATTGCGAACCCCGGTGACAGGGGTAGCACTATCTTGTCCAACCATATTCCCCCGTTCCGCCAGGGCCTGGGCTTTCGACATCAGCACCTATCTGCCGTGATGGGAGTTACAAAAGTAACTTACCCACCTTCTAGTTTTATGGGGGAACCATCAGTATCCATGACACCATGATAACCACCATGCCCATCACCACTTGAGACGCAAGTAAGCACAGGTTCTACCGGGGAGGATTAACCTAAGCTACCAACTCCCTAAGGTAATGGAAAACCTACTTGAAAGACATATGGAAGAAATGACTTCCTTATGTCAACTCATTGATAGCAGACTGCCTGACATCCAAGGGTATGGAGTTCCAGCCTCTGATGGAGTGGCAAACATCAGGGGTTCCCCATACAAGT
>NC_090726.1:122215487-122475487 GCF_036898095.1 Palaemon carinicauda | reverse complement strand
CTCCAGACAGTATGATGATTTATTATGTTCAGAAACTTTGTTTTCTCAAAAATCACTCGTCCAAGCTGCTCGTTCCAGATTTCAAGAAGCCAACAATTTTAAAACGGGATGCCATTCTTAGGTAGATGGGGATGGCGGTGTATGTTGGGACCGAGTAACCTACCTCTCAATAAGTCCTGCTGTGAATGAGGATGTCACGAGAATCAGGTCATAAAAGCTTGTGGCAGGCATAACTTTTATTGTGTTCCATCTATCAGACTTCAGATTCGGATGAGTCTATCTTTAATTGTCATCTTACCGCTATGGCTAAGATACAAGAAGGTGATAGAAAAACCTCTTTTGTGCTTGTTGGTGACTTCAATGTTCACCATAGGGATTGGTTAAATTCTGTCTGCCTTGCTTCTAAATGAGGCTGTGGGTCACTCATAAGTGAGGGACTCACAAGTCTGCAATTGCTTGGACCTGGCATACATTGATTCCCCTGGTGTTATAACAAGTAAGGTTAGTCCTCGAGTTTGGACATCTGATCATGCGTTGGTTTTGTTAGCAATTGAGACTGAGCACCCTGTCCCTAATGTGTACTGCTCTTGTAATATATATATATATATATATATATATATATATATATATATATATATATATATATATATATATATATATATATATATATATATAAGGAGACTGGACTGGAATAGTATTTTGAAGGATCCTTTTCATTTGAATTGGTCACAATTGTATGCAAGTGTTTAATCTGTTGTTCTCCTGAATGAAAATTTGATCAACACAGTTGGTGGGAATATTCCTTCTTGTGTGGTAAAATACCAAATGAAGGACAAACTTAGCTCAGTGATAACAGTAGGTGTGAATATTTGGAGAAACAGGAGATGTATCGTCATTGAAAAGGTAATTGATGAGATTTAATTCAGAATATTTATACTCATCTAAGAGGTGTTGCTCAGAGAGTTTATGTTTCTACTGAAAAGGAATACAATTTGACCATAAACGTAACCATACCAGGTACAACCCAGGAACATAATGGTGAGCTACCCTTGAATCAGCCCTCTATGGAGTAGAACTAATAGTTCCTCCTTTGTTAAAACCGGATGACTATCACTGACTGTCCAAAGGAAAGGGCAACTTTTTGGCTGATATGTTTGACTGTAAACAGAGTAATGAAAACTTTCTTCCTGATTCCTCTTATCCTATAGCTAAACTTACTATTTTAACTTTTCAGTCCCGTGATATAAAACACTTTCACACTAACTTCCTTCTGGAGGTGTAGACCCAAATAGCACCCACACCCCCCTTTTTTTTTATAAAGAAGGTGATTCCTAAGTTCCTAAGTTGTTTACCATTTTTTTGCAAGTTAGCAGGAAAGAGTTCTTTTTTTACTTGTTGGAAAATTTGTAATGTTACTCTTTAAGGTAAATGTGTTTGTGGTAGCTCGAGCCCTGCTGATTACTGATTAATTTCCATAACTCGCATATTATCTAAAGCGTTTGAATGTCTTTCTGATTACATTTTCTTTACCTACCTTCTTCATTCTTTTTTATTGCTGAAAATGTTTTCTATATTTTTTCTTCTTGACAACCAAGTCCATTTCCTTGTACTTAATGCGGTATTCTGTCATTCAATTGCACCTTGAAGAATTGCTTTTTCCTTTCGCCAATCCTCTCATACCTTCTCCTATCACTTGCAATCTTTATACTTTTTGTTATCTTTCTTCTTCTCCCAACCTTTATTATTCCCACTGTATAGCAGAGTTGGCTGGTCAAGTCAACTTTCTCCATTTATTTCTATTCCTTGTATATTCTACCTGACTCCCACCTCATTAATATTCTACCTAACCACATCCATTTGTTGACACCCCCCATTCCTCCTCCCCATCACTGGCAGGTTCTTAGATCCCTTGATTGGTTCCACCTCTTCCCTTCTTATAAGGCCATAGTATCTCAGACGAGCTTCCCTGACTTCATCTTTTACGTTACATAATTATACCATACATTCTTATATCATGGCTGTACCTCCTTTCCAGTAAGTGATATTCCAACAATCTATCACACCATCATCATCTCGGTTCTTGTCAACATTCCCTCCTCTTTCCCCTTAAGTGCCCAAGTTTCTGTGGTGGCCTATGTGGTAACATCCCTTACCTGACTGGTGATTGCCCGACTGAGCTTCAGTCCCGCTCAAACTCGTTACTTCATTTGGTCGCTGCAACCTCACCATCCTTGTGAGGTTAGGATGGGTGGTTTTGGGGAGCATACAGGCCTATCTGCTGAGTCATCAGCAGCCATTGCCTGGCGCTCCTTGGTCCTAGTTTGGGTAGAGAGGGGGCTAGGGCACTGATCATACGTACATATGGTCAGTCTCCGTGGCATTGTCCTGCTTAATAGGGCAACGTCACTGTCCCGTGCCTCTGCCATTCATTAGTGGGCTTTAAACCTCTAAACTGGCCTGATAATTGACATATAGATCTCCATTTTGAGCCTTAATGGCATTTTCTTGTCTAAAACAATTCCAGTTATTATCTCCATTTTCTCCATACTTCCACTCTCTGTCTCACTGCTTTCTCAGTAACTCAGTAACTCCCTCCGAATAGTTGAATTCGTTGTTCTGTCTGAGAACTGTGCCATTTTCCGCTTGAATGGTTACTTCCTCATATCCTTTTCGGCTACTAAGCATTGCTTTTCTAGGGGTACCCTTCTATGTCCACTAACACTGCTTACTCTATGGCAATGCTCTCAAACTGTATAAACTTCTCAATCTCAGTGTCTTTAACCATAGCGCATTTTCGTCCATTTTATCTTATATGCTCTTTTCTTCTCTTTCTCATCATCTTGATCGCATTTACAGTCCCCTTCCTGAACTTTGAATTTATTTCTATCTTTTCTTCCACTTCAACCAGCTACTTCTTTTCTCACCATTACATAAGTAAACTTACTCCACCTTCCATTTTGTATTAACAAATAATCTAGCACCCTCTTTCCCTCATTATGGTCTCTTTACCAAGTATTTTATGAATATATTTATCTGAAGTAAGCATTTACATTATTAAAGGCTCTTTTCACACATTTCCATGAGACTCTTATTCCTCATATACTTTTTAAAACTCCATAGCTGCCAACAATGCTATCATATTTTCTGCTATCTACATTTGTATTCAAATTTATTATTATATCCACGCTTTTATATTACCAAACCCAGTCAGATAACGAATAAAAGTGGCCAAAAAAGGTTCTCTTTCATTATCATTCTTTTTCATGCTTACAGTAGATTATACAAACTCACTATTGCATTGCATCCTCCTGACACTCTAAAAATAACATATTTTATCTCTTTATCGATCGTCTGATTATTAGTATTATTATTATTACTTGCTAATCTACACCCGAGTTGGAAAAGCATGATGCTATAAGCCCAAGGGCTCCAACAAGGAAACTAGCCCAGTGAGGAAACAAAGAAAGGAAACTGATAGAATTGTGTGCCTCAGTATACCCTCAAGCAAGAGAACACTAACACAAGGCAATAAAATATCATGGTACAGAGGTTATGGCACTATCCTAGACTAGAGAACAATGGTTTGATTTCGGAGTGTCCTTCTCCTAGAAGAGCTGTTTACCATATCTAAAGAGTCTCTTCTACCCTTACCAAGAGTACCTGCTGAACAATTACACTACAGTGCAGTGGCTAACCCCTTGAATGAAGACGATTTAGTTCGGTTATATTAGTGTTGTCAGGTGTATGAAGAAAGTGCCAGACTATTTAGTGCATGTGTAGATAAGGGAAAAATCAGCCGTAACCAAAGGGGGATCCAATGTAGTACTATCCGAAAAGCACTATCCCTTCCATAGCCCGGCACCTCCCAGGTACTAACCATCGATACAATCATTGTTTGTCCTTCCTATTCCTGCACACACTGCCCAGTCACTTTTTTTCTGATTGCAAAAGCATTTAGCAATCTCTTCTTCAGCAAAATGAGAGTTGTGCATTTCTAATCATCTGTACTGTATGCATGCTTGGTCTAAACCCGTAAAACTTAGTCCTTTCTCTCATGTGTATTTACTTTTTCTTTTTCATTGAAGAAAAAAAGGGCTGCAAATGGCAAGATGCCTAATATTTTCTTTTCTTTATATCCACAAAAGTAAAGACAAGAGAACCGTTTTCCGTTAGGGAAGAGATATTCTTTCATATGAAGGGCTCACACACACACACACACACACACACACACATATATATATATATATATATATATATATATATATATATATATATATATATTTATGTATATATATTTATATATATATATATATTTATATATATAAATATATATATATATATATATATATATATATATATATATATATATATATATATGTATATATATATATATATATATATATATATATATTTATATATATGTTTATATATATATATAAATATATATATATATATATATATATATATATATATATATATATATACACACACACACACACACACACACACACAAACAAAAACAACAAATGCAGCCGTTTCTAGTCAATTGTAGGACAAACGCCTCAGACATGTCTTTATTAGTGTTTGGGGTTGGGTCAGTTTTCATCACCACGCTGGTTGGTGCGGATTATTGATGAAGGGAGCTTTTTGTATGATATCTTTTAGCGAGGCATATTTGCACCGACTCGCAGCAGTGGCCTTTTAGCTCGGAAAAGTTTCCTGATCGCTGATTGGTTGGACAAGATAATTCTAACCAATCAGCAATCAGGAAACTTTTTCGAGCTAAAAGGGCACCGTTGCGAGTCGGTGCAAATCTGCCTCGCTAAAAGAAATGGACTATAGCATGGCAATACACAAACCTTTTCACCACGTTATGTATCTCGACTTAGAAGTAGCAGGTATTTGATATATATATATATATATATATATATATATATATATATATATATATATATATATATATATATAGGCCTATATATATATATGTGTGTGTGTGTGTGTGTGTATGTGTGCGCGTATAAAACAATGTATATTAAATGGGCTGTCTTGGTATATGTGGTAGCAGCTGTTGATCTTCATGAGTCTCCAGAAAGATACTTGCCCAGACCCTTACCGTTTCTTTAGGGACGAGTCTCCTGATTCACGCCCTCTAAGAGGGTAGCGCTGTCTTTGCATCTCACATGGTAGCCCCCCCCCCCCCCCCTCCGAAAAAAAAAAAAATTACTTTGCCCCTTCCACCTCACACTACACCTAATTTTAGCCTTCTGTTTTACCTTTTTTCCAGTTTCTTTTTTTTCTTCTACCTGTCCAATCTCTTTCCACTTTTACTGTACGTAGTGTGACTGAGGATTTCCACCCACTTGTACTCAAAGTCTAAATATATATACATATAGATTTTGCTTTTACCTTGGTGTTGAATAGCCAATCCGGCCACAGCGCTTTCAGATTCCATAAATTTCTCCAGGCCCTTGGCATTCACCGCCATGGATATTACTCCATCGTATCCATGTAATTAATTGCCAGGTACATTATGAAATGCTTAGGTCAACAAGGCCTGCACAATTGGACCACGAAAAAATAAAGTTAAACAGTTATTCTCCCAATTTTGTCTAAACATGCAAAGAGAGAGAGAGAGAGAGAGAGAGAGAGAGAGAGAGAGAGAGAGAGAGAGAGAGAGAGAGTGGGGGAGGGGTGTTGGATTCAGTAGACAAAGGCATGGAAAATTGGTGCATAACTGAAACAGGTGTGAAAGATAAAGCTACCGTATCCCTAGGTTATCACGACTGTACAAAGAAAGAAGATACGTTGTATTTAAACTTGTGTATTCTTGAACCCAAAGATTTTGCATAAGTCAAGTAACATCATGGTGGAAATCATCCACCATTCGTTAAATGACTAAAATAGTACGAGTATATGATAGTTCTGTGGGATAATTATTCACTTTATTTAATGAGTTCTTTTTATAATTATGCATTATTGTCTGCAGTGATGTTGTTTTCAAAGAAGTTATTTGATACGAAAATTACTTTGTTTTAATAAAAGTTTGCGACCGTTGATAAGTTATTTATTACTATGCATAGGATTCGTAGGTGGTTCTTGGCTCGTTTCTCCGTGACTATACATGCATCTATGGCTGTTAGTACCTTCACTCAGGTGGTATATTCTTCTCTATGCCCATTGACTATAAGGTCCGTGTTAATCATACTGAAATTTGATGTTCAAGTCTTGAAGCAAGGACAGATTTCCTTTTCTCTGCTTGGAGTGTTTTAGAGTGTGGTCGTTCGTGTTGACCGATATCTTTATTTCCTTTATTGAAGTCATAGTCGGTATCTTTGTAGAGTAGGACGCAATTATTGAGAAAGGACGTCCTTCAATCGACAGTTTTCACTACAGTTGGAAGTGCAGTAAAATTTCCTCTCTCTCTCTCTCTCTCTCTCTCTCTCTCTCTCTCTCTCTCTCTCTCTCTCTCTCTCTCTCTCTCTCTCTCTCTCTCTCTCAATGCAAATTATGAGCGGTATTATAGCCTGGCCTTCAAACTTCTTCATGCACAGTACACATAATTTCTATGCAATACCTTTACTAGGCCTACAGTTTTCTTGAGTTTTTCTGGATATTTTTAATTAATCTTAATTTGGTTTTATTGCCAGCGGTTACTTTTGTAGTTTTGCCATACATGGACATACTAAAATGATTCAACCAATTAGACGAATTTGACCTTTTTTCTGGAATTCCAAGAGATCATGTCATGTAATTTGTCAGGGAAAAATGAAATTGGGAATGTATTGTCTTTTACAGAATATGATCCACGGGCAGGAGAAAGAGTAAGTCATGACGAATCTAAGGGGAATCGAGAGAAAAGGTAGCGCGGTTGCAGTTCTTGATCATTCTTGACAAATCGTTAGGTATCCCAGGTAACTGGTGAGTGAGGATTATGAGGTTGTCATGGTCCACAGTGAAGTCATGTGTGATTCGTGAGCGCTGTATATTGCATCAAGGATCATTCCATAGCTCTACTGCGTAGTCATTCGTATGACGAATCAATCGACCGCTACTCACCAAGAATTTCAGTTCGTAACAGCCCTGGGTCAAAAGTGTGAATTATATACAGTATAGCTAATCGGTTCTTATATATCACTAATGATATATCGTGTATCTGTTAATTTTCCAGTTGGGAATTAAATAGAAGTATATAACCTATAATGGCAATCTGCGCATAATAATTCTTAAATTATATATGGATATTGAAATGAATTTACCCGAAGGTTTGAAAGTATTGCTATTACCGTTGGTGACTGAACCAATAGAATAACACTAACTTTTCACTACGACGTTAAATTGACTTGAACAATTCGAATGGATAAAGATGTGTCTATTACAAAGTACTTCGCTTCTGAATCGTTGGTTTCAAGTATGTTCGTCAGCTGAATATTTTTATTCCTTATCCTTTATTAAGAAATACACATTTACAATCTTACAATTTATAACATGTATACATCGTAGTATATTTATATAAATATTTTTTTATATGCAGTGTATTTATAATAGAAATTTTTAATATTTATTTGAATATGTTTTTGAAAAAAAGAATATATCTAGCCGTGAATAATTTTAATAGATGTTTTAAATCCTATTTTATTTACATTAAACGTATTTATCATTCTGCTTTTAGTATATTTAAGTAATTGCGGGTCAGTACTTGAAAATCCTAAGCATCTTCCCATCCATATCCCTGCAATAAAGTCCGCTATTATGATCATTGCCATATTTTAATCCTTTGAATCTGCTTCAAAATCTAGCTGTAGAATCCTTATCCATTAATAGCTTTTAATTTACAGCATTTATTGAGCAATTAGAAAAAAAATTAACTAAGGGACAGAAATATATTTACTTGCGAGTTAGAAACGATGATCGACATTTCACGTCACAATGGAAATTTATTACTCTTAAAATACCTATGAAAATTATGACGGAGAATTACTTGCAAGGAGGGTAAATTAATAGAGAGTATCCATTTTAAAATAAAATGTTAAAGAATTAATCTCTCTCTCTCTCTCTCTCTCTCTCTCTCTCTCTCTCTCTCTCTCTCTCTCTCTCTCTCTCTCTCTTCTCGAAAGGGTTAAAGATATGCCTTTGATTATAAAAGGAATACAATACAACCTTTATGGTAAATCCCAGGAACACAAATCGTGGGTAACCTTTAAACCTGCACTTTGGACTTGAACCAGATAGCTCTGTCATTCACTGTCCAAAGGAAAAGGCAACCCTCTGGCCTGATTGTTTGATAGTTTAGCTTAGTAATTAGAAACTCAATCTTCCTGTTTTTCTGAGGCTAAATTACCATTTTAGCTTTTCTTTCCCGTTAAATTGAAGCACTCTTGGTGGGCTTTAATGCTTAGGAAAGTATAGACCCAAATGATAGTTTTCCTTTGTTTTTATTTTTATTTACAGAGATTTCTTAGTTCTAAAGTTGTCTATTATTTTTCACGATTAACCAAGAAGAGGTTCTTTTTGCACTTGTTGGAGAATTGGTAATGTTACTCTATTAGGTAAATGTGTATGCGATAGCCCTATCCCGGCTGATTACCGCCCAATTTTTATAACTCGTATATTATCTAGTTTTTTAATGTCATTTGGCAAAACGTCTAATTAGGTATGCCGAAGGTAATAATCTGTTCCAAAGTTTGCAATTGGCTTTCCCAAAGGCCTTGGAGTATGTGATGCCCTTCTAACAACTTCCACTGATTGTGATCAGGAAGTTCGTATGATTGGCTTTGATTTTAGTGCTGCCTCTGTCCGTATTAATCATGATGACCTTGTTTCCAAACTAACAATTGGGTCCTTTCTTATCACCACTATTGAATTTGTAAACAGTAGATTGTAAATAGTTGTTGTTGATGAGAACTATAGTGAGCATAGGAATGTAATATCTGGTGTTCCTCAGTGTAGTTTTCTCAGCCCATTACTTTTCATACTATATACACATGATATGTGGCTTGGTCTAGAAAACAAGCTTATCGCATGTGCATATGACGCTACTCTCTTTGCATCAATTCCATCTCATGAAAGTAGATCTGGAGTTGTAGAATCCCTTAACAGAGATCCAGGTAAATTAGTGCATGATGGAAATTATGGGCATGAAGTTGAAGTCTAACAAAACTCTGCAATGATAATGTTTATTAAACTATATAAAACGCTTCTAAAATTTTTGGTATACTTATTTAGTGTAAATTTACTTTGGAGAAATATATTCGGCCTGTTTCATCTTCAACAGCAAAAAAAAAAAAATGTCTTATTGAGAAATTTTTTAAAGATTTTCATTGATCAATTTATCCTGATTTTTAAAAAATTATTTAATTCTAACTTGTTTTGAGTATTGTTTTCGTGTCTGGTCTTCAGCTGCTGACAGCCCTTATCTTGATTAGTTTGAGAAAAACTTGTTGTATATTAATTTTTTGTTCCTGATCTTAATATTATTCCCTGGCACAGTTGTTTATTTAGTTCTTTGTGCATTTGGCTTAAGATTTTTTCATAATTCTGACCCTCCTCTGCATTCAAATCTTCATAGACTGTACCATCCAGTACATAGTACTAAGTATGTGGTCAATTTTAGCAGTCTTGCCTTCTCCATCACAAGGCTCAACACTACAGTATTCTAGATTTTTTATTCAGTTGGGACCAGATTATGGAATAACCTTCCTAATCGGGTAATTATTTATCGGTGGAACTTTAGAAGTTCAAACTTGCAGCGAATGCTTTTATGTTAAACAGGATTACATTTATCTGTCTTAATTTTTTATATATGATAGATCTATTTTAATCTTGTAACTGATCTTAAGATTTGTTATAGATTTTACTATATGGTTTATTTATTTTCTTGTTTCTTTTTCCTCACTGGGGTATTATCCCAGTTGGATAATAATAATAATAATAATAATAATAATAATAATAATAATAATAATAATAATAATAATGTTGCTATGAAGAATCAGGGTTGTGAAGCTCACGTTGTCTTATCAATGCACTCCATATGCGTATCTATAAGTGTTAATTCTCATCTTTAACTATCTTATCGCACAAATTTTCTAATCTTGGTGGTCAAGGTCGCTATATTCTCATACCCCTTTCTTTTTACATATTTGATTTTGATATTTGTTGTCTGTGCAGGCAAAATAAGTGTGGCTTTGTTTCAGGTTAATTGAAAAGTGGATATTTTTAAGTAAGGAAAATAATAATACCAATTCCCTAATATCGCAAGAGGGTCTGCCTCTCTCTTTTATTCTTCTCCTGTACTTCTCTTTCTCCCTATTTCCTAAGTCTTTCCCATCCCGAGTACCTGCCTTTGAGCTATAAACTGGATTGTATCCAGGGGTACTCTTCCTTTCACCATATTCCCCACTTCCCTATCCTTATTCTTATTATTATTGAAAAGTAGGGTGGGGGTGGGGGGGGGGGGCTATGCCATTTTGCCAAAAATCCCCTGTCGAGTTCGTCCGGAGAAAAACCTCTGGGTAATCAATCAACAGAAGAAGAATTGAAAAGTAAACGCAGATTATTCTTTTTTTTCTTTTGCACATCCATGGCGACATTTCTATTGTACTTTTATTATAATGTACGGTCCATCCCATTTGACGAATGCATTATTATTATTATTATTATTATTATTATTGTTGTTGTTGTTGTTGTTGTTGTTGTCGTAAAGAATAGTGACATTTGTAATAATTCATCTCTGTTAAATTTACAACGGGGTTTTGCATTTATGCAAATTCTAGACTTCCTTCTTTTTAACTCAATTAATTCGCTATTTTTTCATCTATTATTATAAAAGCATTATAACTTTTCAACCATTATATATAATTTTCTTTAACCATCAAAAAAGTGTCCAGACAGACATACCCCTTGCAACAGGGCTAGACATTGCGAGAACCAAAAATTACTTCCTCTGCCTGCCTGTCTTTTCTTTTCTCAATCTCAGTCGCCTGCACTTTCAGGTGGCTACCAATCTTATCTAACATCGCAAGAGGGTCTGCCCCTCTCTTTTATTCTTCTACTGTACTTCCCTTTCTCCTTTTTCCTTATTCCTTCCCATCCCGAGTTCCTTCTTCCGGGCTATAAACTGGATTGTATGCAGGGGTAATCTTCCTCCCCCCATATTCCCCACTTCCCTATCCTTATCCTTACCCTTTTTTCATCTTTATCCGTTTCATATGATGTTGCTGATTGTGTTGAGATTACTTTGCGAGACCTTTTAGGGCTAATTTTTAGCATTGAGTTACATTTTCAAAGGTGTTCGCTTTTAATTACAACAAATATTAAATGAAGTCAAATGTTTAGTATTTGTTATCTCAAATTAAAGAATAAATTTATATAGCTGAGTAAGCACGAAAGTTAGAAACTTGCCCTTATTAAAACTATACACCGTATGTATTTTTTAAATGTAAAAAGAAAAAATTAATCTTATGATTCTCAAAAGTTAGAAGTTTCATTATTATGTATATTTATTTATATGATCGAATGTTGCGGGACAGAAAGCGCTGCAATCAGAAATCTTGGGTATTTGTAACACAGTACTTGATCAAGAACAGCTAGAAGTTGCCGTGGGCCGCAAGATCTATATATAAAACGGTGCTGTCTTATATAACAGCTGAGACATTTCCTGAATATTATTTTATATTGTGTTTCTTCCTTCTTTTAAGCAGCATGGTAGGCGAAATGTTGCATTAGCTTAAACATTTTCACAAGTTTTTATGAATACTTAAAAGCAACAGTGAACTTACGATTGCCGATTAATCAAATCTCGTTATATCTCCATGCTCTTTCGCTGGCTATCATGTTAATTGCAATCGATTATGAATTATCCAGATATATCTTGTTTAAAAACTGAGAAGAGATATAAGGTTTTAACGAATATTTGCTGGGGAATATAGAGAATATTTCTGCTGTTAGTTATAATAAGACATTTTGAAACAGGATTATTGTAGAATGAAAACCAAAATAGAAATAAAAATAATTGAGACGTGTTTTGTATGTATGATAGTAGACTACACAGTAATTGATGGTGAAACTATGAATATGCTGAAGTAAGAAAAGAAAATGGGACTGCATACTGAAAAGTCTAAATCAATAAAGAGGGCGGGTAAAGTGAAGCTACTATTGTTCGTTATCTGAATGTGTGGCTTACATATGTAATTTAATGACGAACTTATCTTTAAGAAGACGAACGCGAATAGTTGCAATGATAATTATGAAATCCGGTCATCTGCAACACCAGTAGACACGCTTCTGCTATGTTGCCTATAATTAAAATATTTGGCGAACATATGTTAAAATGGAACTATAATAACCAAGGAAATTATATATTATAATAGACAATAGGCCGAACCGTTTTGAAGCTATAGAAATCGTAGGTAAGTACAGCCATTAAAGAAACATTACTAATATTTGGAAGCTGCTCCTTTTCAATGGGTGCTTGATGCATCATCTGATTATCTGTCTCTCGTAGTACACAAATCTTGTTACCAACGAAACCTACAAGTTATCAACTACGTAATTACCCTTAAAATGAGAGTTGTAGGAAGTGCCAGGTATGATTGGAATAAAAAAGTTGAAATTGACCTATAGAACAATGTAAGCTCTTCCCCATGACTGTTGCTGGAATGTCTTTTAGTGACCCTACCACAGAGTAGTAACCTTATTCCAAGACTTTATCATAAGTTACCTTAATGTTGGGGTGGGGTGAATCGAGGGTGACGAATGTTGGGGTTGGGTGATTTGATGGTGACGAATGTTGAGATCGGGTGGATTGATGATGACGATTGTGGGGGTATGGTGAATTGATGGTGACGAATGTTGGGGTCGGGTGAATTGATGGTGACGAATGTTGTGGTCGGGTGGATTGATGGTGACGAATGGTGTGGTCTGGTAGATTGATGGTGATGAATGTTGGGGTCGGGTGGATTGATGGTGACGAATGTTGCGGTCGGGTGAATTGATGGTGACGAAGGTTGGGGTTGGGTGGATTGATGGTGACGAATGTTGGGGTCGGGTGGATTGTTGGTGACGAATGTTGGGGTTGGGTGGATTGATGGTGACGAATGTTGGAGTCGGGTGGATTGATGGCGATGAATGTTGGTGTTGGGTGAATTGATGGTGACGAATGTTGGGGTAGGGTGGATTGATGGTGACGAATGTTGGGGTTGGGTGAATTGATGGTGACAAAGGTTGGGGTCGCAGGAATTGATGGTGACGAATGTTGGGGTCAGGTGAATTAATGGTGACGAATGTGGGGTCGGGTGAATTGATGGTGACGAATGTTGAGGTTGGGTGAATTGATAGTGACCCAGTTGGGAAAAATATATGGAACCAGGCTACCAATAATGGGGCAGGTTTAGAAAATGGTTTTATTATACCTACTTTTTAGGGTAGTATGTTGAACACGGGGACAAACTCAGCTTCACGTCATATCCAGTTTATTGGATTCACAGCAACCAAATAGTCTCTTCTGTTAGCCCTAAACTTAATGACTTATTCCTGCCTAAATTTTGCCATGTCATATCAGTCGTATATCTTAGGCGAGGTATACCCAGTCTTGATTGTGTGGTTAAAGCACACAAACCTGTCGTCCTAGATTAATATTAAATATGTTTAGGTAAGTGTTACATTCTTTTACAGAAGCACTTTGCTGTCCTTGATGTAATGCAGGGTAATATGTACAATGTAGGGACAGATATAAAACATTCTCTATAAGTCAGGCTTGAGTAGGCTAGGTAGCGGTAGGTTGGAATGGTTGGAGTCTTTGTGTAATGACAGGCATGACCTCCCACTTGCATAGAACACCACCTAACCTAACTTACAAGCCATGTCCTTACCTACTTACCTAACGGCCTACTACCCCCCCCTCCCTAAACTCCCGTTTCTCAGTGAAAAGGTTAAAAATAAAGCCGTTACGGGGTATGGCTGTCATAATACATACACCCTGAATGGTTTTCAATATTTTTTGAACTGGAACCCATCTTTCAAAGGCTCTGAATCATAGAAACTTCCTTATGTAGTTAAATAAGACACACCTGCGCCATCCTTTATCGTAAATGAATTGGGATTCATTTGGTAAAATAATTGGAACATTCATATATTGACGTCCAAGGTCATTTTCTAGTCTTTCATAGCAGTGGCCGTCGTACTGCAAACCCTCCACACAAGAACACCATCTAACCTAAGGTTCCCCACCTAACCTAACCTAGAAGTCTTATCCTTACCAACTAACTTACCGAGGGGACTACACTCCCTTTGCCGTATTCTTAGCTTGCCTTGTGTTTGCTTCCCAACTAGCTTCAAAGAAGTCAATTTTACTAGTGATAAGAAAGTTTACATTTGTCCAAATGAACGGCATTCACCCCATAATATATATTAACTGAAACAAATATAGCTGTATTTACTGTACATTACTTAAAGTCACTGAAGTTGGAAGGGAGAACCCTTCTGAAAAGTCAAACTTGTTTCCCGATCAAACCTACCGAACACCCATTTGCCATCAAGCTGTTTACCAAGGTTACCTTTCCACTTTTCAAACTTGCTCTCGTCTATCTCTAAGATATGTCCGGGTCCGCCAGTCCTCTTGTCGGCCCTCATTGATATATTGATACACACCAAAAGTTGTACCAGTCCACAAGCATATGTGATGCAAAATCTTTGTAGATCATGCCAATCATATTTTGCAGCACATATGCAAAGTAAGCTGAAATAAGAAAAGTATCTTCACAAGATGGTTTGGATCTTTCATAAAAACTAATTTTTTTGGTTATCTTCCTTTGGCATGAACTATTTGAACAGCGTCAAGAAAACGTGAATTTATCATTGTGTATGTTTATTTTCCATCGTAAACATAATGCATGTCACCAACACTACACTTGACACCAATGCTGTATTAATCACCCAGGAGTCCTATCTTATATAAATAAGATGTAAAATCCCATTGTTGAGTGAAGTATAACCCTCTCCAATTTGGGATTGTTCAAGTTATGAAAAGAATCACTTGCATTACGTCATATTTTGTCTCTTGAAGTTCAACGTTTCCATCCTCAGGTCTCAGTGGCTGAGAATGGGCATCTCCCCACCATGCTTGATGCTCCCATTACCCTGTTTGAATATGGAATTATTGAATTCTGATTAGATAGAAAACCTCCAGCAATTACCTGGGTTATGCAGCGTTTGATTCGGTTGTTTCACATTACTTTGCCTGCTGATTAATTCAGTATTTTGCAGCTAAAGCATTGCTGAATTGATATAAATGTCATCAACAGTGAATTCTAGAAGATATGGCAGCGAGAAAGACCATGTCAAGGGAAAGAGCTTGTTCGACCTGAAAATTCCAAGGCAATTTTGATGATTTTGCAATAAATTCTATTTGTTCCTTAACTGGAATACAAACCACGCTATTTATTAGGGGTTATACTTTCGGCGGAGCTGAAATGACGTGCCATTAAAATTTATCGAGGGTTAACTACCCACACCGCTAGCTAGCGGGGATAGGGGGGGTAGCTTGCTACCACTCCCGTTCACACACCTGTGGTTTAGTCAGTTTACTTTTGGCTCGGATCAAGAGTGGTTGTTTCCTCTCTCCCTCCTCGCCTATTCTGGACTGCCATTAATTTTTGTCTTTTAACTTACTTTTTCTTATACAGTACTTGTATATATATGAAAACATTCTTAATGTTTATGTATATGTATGTGTATAGAAATGTGGTAAGCTTCCTTTTCAGTGTTTGTGCTGTGTGCGTGATACATATACGACAACGACACTTGCGTACATTAGCAAGACCAGCACAGTTCCACTTCGTGGGGAACGACCTCTCCCTCTCTGGTCCATGGGTCTTCCCGTCGGCAAATAACCGTTAACTCGGCCACCGCAGGGGAATCGTCATTGCTTGGACCCTCTTCATTCAACTATTGTCTTCGCCTTTTCCTTTTTTCCTACGGGAAACATGGATTTCTGAGCGAAGGGAATGTGGCCTTTCAAAGATTGACTACGGTCTTTCTCTTCTCGAGGTTGTTCACCTTTACAACAACAGTGTACTATTGGGGAAGCTCCTTTCCCGTGAGCGGGTTAGGTTGCTCTTCCGATTGTTTGTCTCTATTTTTAGTGAAAATATAATTGTATTTTAACTTTTCAGCTTTCTCCGTGGGGAACACTTCGCTTCGGAGGGTCAGTGGTTCTCACTACTGTATTAGTGAATATTCTTAGCTGATTTAAATAATTGTAATTCTGTTTTTATAACAGTCACTCTGCTCCCCCCTTCTCCCGTGGATGTTGATAGGGGAAGGAAGGCTGCAATACTTAATTTTATGCTGTTCCTTCGGGGTTCCTCTTCGGAGTTCCTCCCTGGGGAATTTGTTAAATAATTAATTTTTTGTCGGCGCAATACTTATTTTATGTTGTTCCCTCGGGGTTCCTCTTCGGAGTTCCTCCCTAGGGAATTTTTGTTAAAGAAAATTAATTTTATTTTTTCCCAGTTAACTATGCAGTTTTTCTTCGTTCGACTAAGAGTGCCGACGAAGCAGAGCTGTTCTGTTCATGCATGGGGAATCTGCTGTCACTGCCGTCCCTCAGGGATGCTGTCATGGGCGTCATCCCTTCTCTTAGAAGTACTCCCGTGACAACATGACCAGCACTTCAGATCATCTTAGAACGCTAAAGGAGGTTCGCCTCCGGTGGTTGGACAACTTCCCTTCTACAAAGTATTCACCTCTCTCGTTCGCGAGAGAGGCCACTCATAGAGACACCTCGTCGGAGGATCAAGCAGACCTACCAGCGCAGCAGACCTACCAGGACCTACCGATCTACCAGCGCAACCTTGCGCTGCATTGTAGTCCTTTGGACTTCTGTCCTGGACTGTAACGCGGATCTTTTTTACGGTCCCCATCGGTGGATGCTCGCCCTTTTTAAAGGGCACATCCCAGTTCCTGATTGTCCTGCCACTGGTCGTCCTACCAGCTGACCTGCCAACCTACTAGCGCTACCTTCGCGTGCGTATGCACGCTCTCTGACAGTCTTGCGCCAGCGTGCGCTGACGATTTTCCGCGTGTGGGTGCTGATGGTCTCCCGCGCGTGGGTGCCGATGGTCTCCCGCGCGCGCACCCGCCAACAGTCTTGCACACGCCAATAGTCTTCCACGCGCGCGACGACGATCTTCTGCGCACGGCCGGCGATGGTCTCCTGCGTGCGTGCCAATAGTCTTGAGCGCGCACCGACAATCTTCCGCGCGCGCACCGACAATCTTCCACGCGCGGGGGCCTATTGTCTCCTGCACGTGCGGCAACAATCTTGCACGCGCGCGCGCCGACGATCTTCTGCGCGCGAGCTGTGAAGGTCTCTCGCGCGCGCCACGATGATTTTCCGCGCGCGGGCCCCTATGGTCTCCCGGGTGTGCGCCGATAGTCTTGCGCGCACATGCGCCAATAGTCTTCCGCGCGTGCGCCGACGATCTTCCGTGCGCGGCCGGCGATGGTCTCCCGCGCACGCCCCAATGATTTTCCGCGCCCGTGCACCGACGATCTTCCGTGCGCGGGCGCCTATGGTCTCCCCCGCGCGCCAATAGTCTTATGTGCACACGTGCCATTAGTCTTGCGCGCACGCGCCAATAGTCTTGCACACGCACGCGCCAATAGTCTTCCGCGTGCGCGCCAACAGTCTTGCGCGCCAACAGTCTTGCGCGCGGGCGCCGATGGTCTCCTGCACGCACGAGTGCCGACGCTCTTGTGCGCACACGCGCCAATAGTCTTTTGCGCGCGCGTTGATGGCCTTCCGCGCGTGTGCGTGCCAACGGCCTTCCGCGCTTGCCCGCGCCAACGGTATACCGCGCGAGCACCCGTTGGCCCTCCGCGCGCCAATACTTTTGCGCTCCAATGATCTTGCGCGCGCCGACGGTCTTCTGCGCCCGGGCGCTGATGGTCTCCCGCGCCAATGGTCTTCCGCACGCGCGCCAGTAGTCTCCACGTACTACTAGCGCCAATGCACCCGCCCTTGCGCAACTAGTCACACGCTTCGGTGCATTCTAGGAAGAATGCACAAAACTACACAGTGCCTTACTGCGTGCCAGCGCTCTTCCGCACTTTTCTGCGCCCTCCTGCGCAGTTACGGTCTCAGATCCAATGCGCCAGCACTTGCCAAAGAGTCTGAGCTCGCAGATCCAATGCACCAGCTCTTGTCTAAGAGCCAGCACTTGCCTGCTCTCCAGGCAGAAATTGAGCACCAGCATCATTCTGTTTGCCATCGCAATAGGCAGTAAAAAGGAATAAAACTTTTTGGACAGGTCACCATTGCCCCAGTCCTCCCTGCAGTTTACTGATCGCTAGGTCGCCGATCACCAGATCGCCAATTGCTAGCTCAATGCTGATCTTTGACCTCTAGTCCTTCCAATGACTAACGATTTCCAATTGCTAGCGTTTCCAATCACCGATTGCTAGTCAATAACCAGTCAGCTTGCTGATCACTAGATCACCGATGGGCAGGTCATCTTTCTTCGATCATTGACCTCAGCTCGCTGATTTCTGACCAGCCCATCCTTCAGCTTGCTCATCTCTGACCAACCAGGGGGGACCATAATCAGCTTGCTGATCTCTAACTCGCCATCGGCTCACAGACCACCGATTCATTGGTCATCGGCAATTTGCCAGCAGTTCGTGACTCGAACTTACTAGTCAACCGCTTCCTGTAGTTCCTAGATCAGAAGGTATGCAACATACTTCTCGCTGCTGGCCGTTCGCCATTACACCAAAGTGATCGGCAAACGTTTGACAACCCTCATCAACGGCTTGCCGACAGGGAACTACTTGCGAGCACTCTCCAACTGCACAGTAACCACGATACCCAACGGTTAACCATTGATTAACATTCGCCGGATTGATTCTATTCTAAGGAATAGCATCAATCCCATCAGGGCCCATGGTAAGGCTGAGCGTTGCCTTCCTTCTGTTAGTTAAAGAAATTCTCTCTCCGAGAAGAATTCTTACACTGGGTATCGCGCCTAATCCTTTACAACATGAGTCAAGACTCCAGCGTCGACAATCTTCCATGCAAAAGGATCCGCAAGGAGCTGTCCCTTTGGGTCGATGTCCACACCATGTTGGAGTTTGAACAAGGGCTAAGACCTCAGGTCTTCATTTGCACACTGGACCTTAAGGACACATACTCCCAGGTCCAAACCATCCATCTAGGAAGGTTGGAAGATTCAGTCTAGACAAACATGAAACACCAGTTCAAGGCACTGTGCTTCGGTCTTTCCACTACACCCATCCTGGTCTCACAGGATCGGCTACTGTCTCTTCTCTCTCGGGATGACTGACTGACCTTAGCAGACTCAGTGGCAACCTTGCATTAACACTGGAACTTCTGAAGTTTTTTTTACCAAGATCCAGTGATCAGGGTAAACCTACGGAAGTTTTCCCTACTTCCCTCCCAGAAGACTGGTGTATCTGGGAATGATTCTAGACACCATTCTCCACAAAACCTTCTCGAAACGAGAATGACTTCCATTCCAAGAGACTTGAGTCGGAAAAAGAAGAGAGTAGGGACCATAGTGCTGCACCACACGACCTCAGCCCTCTGGACAGAGCCCGAAAGTACCTTCACTTAAATCTCTTAAGAGATGAAGGCCAACTTTCCGGTCCTTCAGCATCCTCATCGGTTCCTAACAGACCACTCAGTGATGTGATGGACGACACACCACACACCACATAGAGGCACACATCGACAAGCAAGAAGGAACTTGGACGTAGCCTCTTCCCATCTGACAGTATAAACACTAAAATGGGCCAAAGTCCGTTCGGTACCACTATCAGCCCGCTTCATTCCAGACTGGAAGAACGTGCTCGCCGACAATCTGTGCACAGCATCTCAGATAAAGTATACCGAATGGACTTTGGATCGCCGTGTAGCCAACAAAGTCCCGACTTTGCGAGGTCCTCCAACTAGGGGTCTGTTCGCAACGCTCCTGAATCTCAGGCTGCCGTTGCTCACCAGCCCTAGACCCCAAGGCTCTCCGGTGGGTACAACAATGACGTTTACGTCTCGTCCCTGTTTTATCGGGAGAAGGGCATTCAAGAAGGCTAGAACATCGGTCAACCTTTCAATGACTCTCCTAGCTCCGTTATGGCATTATGCAGAACGGTTTCCAAACCTTTTGCAGCTCCTGATAGAGTCCCCAAGAGAACCCTCTCATAGAAGGATAGCTCTTCTAAGCGTTTGATTTTCCTTCATATGCATTGTCATGGCTACGCACACACATGAATGCGTGCGTAGAAGGACCAGTCATACAAAGTCCCTGGCATGTGCTCGAGCTGTTAAGGGTTTAGAATAAGTGATTTACTTTGCTTTAACGTTACATACATCGCTCTAAAGTGGAAGTGGAGTAATCTTTGACAAGAGACTCTAGTGCCTGCGAGAGCTAAACGCACGCATTTACACATGCGCTGTCTGGAGCTCACACATAATTATAACTGGTAGTCTAACCAGTAGACTTAGGAGTTGTTACCGTCAGCTTTCAATTACTCATAGAGGTGATCTTCACGTTCGATCCTATTATTGATCAGGGTCCCCCAAAATACAGGTACTCCTCACTTGACTATGTACTGTACTCATTTTATGGCAATTTTTAAGTTATGATACTTGCAGAGTGCAGTGGCAGCACAGCTGTGAGTGTAATTGTACGATAAGTCTGGCTGAGGGAACTTTCATCTATCGGTGCCTCGCATGGTCTTTCGTGCACGTCATCTAGTCATGATATGTTGTGTACTGTAGTATTTTTTGCTTTCGATACTCGTATATCCCTTCAAGACATCGGAAAAATAAAAGAATACTACTTCTCAAGGATCTTCTGCCAAGAAGCAAAGGAGATCTATCGACATCAAGCTTAAGATCATTAAGCAACATGAAGAAGGAAAGAAAGTTCAAACAATCGTTAGTAGCATGAGCTTAGCACATTCTGGGATATCTGTCATCCTAAAGGACAAGGAACGAGTAAAGGAGGCAGCCACTTTTGGTGTAAGTGCTTACTTTGCCCCTTTCCAGGATCCTCAGAACGCTGGGACCGATGCTCTACTGCAGAACTGGAAGGGACTCGAGGATTATACCTTTTCCTTGTTTTCTCTAGTGAGGGCCATCCTCAACAAGGTGAGGGCAACCAGACACCTGAATTTTACCCATATCTCTCCATTCTGACCTCAGAAGGAGTGGTTCCCTGACCTATTGGAGGTGTTAGTGGCGCTCCTCATTCACCTACCAGAGAGGAGCGATCTCAGACAACTTTATTTCCACAGGTTCCACCAGGGGTTCCACGTTCTTTGTCTTTATGCCTGGAGACTCGGGAGGTTGTCTAGGAAAGGTTTCTCTTCCAGTGTCACTAGACAACTGGTTCTAGCCAGATGCAAGTCCACTTGTCAAGTGTATTAGGCTAAGTGGTCTGATTTCAGATGTTGGTGCCAGGCTTGTGGTCGTTCGATTTTGAGGCCCTCCTTGCTGGCTGCAGATTTCATGGTCCATCCTCACCAGGACTGGGGCCTGATGTCCCCTTGTATTAAAGGCTATCATTTTCATGCTGGTATGGATTTAAAGCGAAGCTCCCCAAGATTTCTAACTCTAACGTCATCAAGGACCTGGGGTAATGCTTTTCTCTTACTCGTCCAAGAGCTCAGTTGTCTCCCCCTTCGTTAGACGTCAACAGAGTTCTTCAGGCCCACGGGTCGCCTCCCTGGCGACCGTCTAGAGAGTTAGCTTCATGCACTCCTTTTTCCATGTTGCCAGGTTGAGTCAGGACCTGATTTTCTATTTCCCATAGTCTTTTGCTGAGATGGAGACAATTTCTCATCCCCTTCCTGGGGCGTTCCCCTTGAAGCTCCTGGCTGACTTTGTGGGCAACTTGGAAGACGAATTAGTCCTGTGTTCCATGAGAGCTCTCTATTAACCTGTGTTGCATGGCTGTTATCCTGGAATGTCCCTGTCATTTGTTTGTGTTGCATCAGAATGTATCAAGACCCATGGCCGTAAATTGGTTGTCTTTCTTCCTAAATGACTTGATTTCTAAAACTAGGGCTTGGCATTCTTGAAACCCAGGCACCAAGTGCCCACATTGTTAGGTCAGTCACCATGTCAGTGCTTTTATGAGAAATGTCCCTGTTGCTAGAATGCTTGAGGCAGCGACATGATGCTCCAATACTGGTCTGTGTTATGAGTCCGTAGATGGACTTATGCATACATTATCTGTCAACAATAGATTGGAGATACGTCTCAATTTTACATTTCAGAAGTATTTGTGTGAGATCGGTTGTTGCCGACCGGTCTTTTGTTCGTAAGCGATCACTGAGGAGATTCGCTGTAATAACACCTTCCTCTAAGGAGTACTGGTTACCCTGGTTTATGGATTTTAACATACTCAACCAACTCCCATTCCCATTGGGTTGGGTGGCAGTTGGAGTAAATTCACCCCCCCCCCCTTCATAGCAGGTGTGTGCAAACTGTTGCGTGTCTTGATATCAACTTGAGATGTTACTTGCTACGCAATCTCTAGACACTTAACTAGGAACAGAGGAAAATTAACTTTGCGCTGCAAGGTCTAGTTTGCTTGTGCCACTCGATGCAACTTGGTACCCTTTAGGTGGGGCTGCAATAGGGACAATCCTGAGGTATTGTTGACATCCTACTGGGTATTAGTTGACCAGGTAGTCCAGAGACCTTCCCATTTTCCGATAATTGGGAGGAATTTTTCCTCACAGGTGCCCGTACAACCTGTTTCCTGCAGTCTTAGTAGCCTGTTATGAATGAATGCCTCCTCCTGGAGGATCGCATAACGCTACTCACCAGGCTACTGCGGGAGACAGTTCATAGGAAAATACCCTGGTCCATCTTACTCGGTCATTAACATACTAGTTTCGCAAGGAAATCTTGCACGGTATTGCTCACCCATTCACAAGTAAGATGGGCGGAGAAACTCGTCTTCCTGACTAAGAGAGGCACTTCAATTCTGCTACACGGAATGCTCTCTTGAGCGAGTTTTTCCATCAAGAACCGCACACACAACAAGCATGGTGCCGTATAAAGAAAAGCGCACAAACCAGTGCTCAGTTCCAGCTCTCCTCTTGCGGTTGGGCAAACTGGAAGGAGCGCGCTCTACCAGTTTTGCCTCACAGTCATGGACACCCCTTGCAAGTGTACACAGATAGCTGAAAAGGCTCTTTTTTTTTCCCAGCTTTCACCTCGCGGACATATCTTCCCCAGAGAACGAACTGGAAGATTTGCGCAAGCCAGCGCACCTTACCAACCTTCGCCTTGCTAACGCTCACCCTTGCGAAGAGGGATGGAAGGTAGCCTCCCCTTCATAGACCGACCAATCTCAGTCTGTTCCACCTTTGGTCAAAACCATACTAGGTAAGGTCTTTCCGTCAGGGGATCAAGTACCGGCAGAGCTTTCTCCTGAGAGGCAAATTGCTAGCACCAGTGGCAAAATGTCTGGGGGTATCTAGCATTCCTCGAGAAGTTATTGCCCCATGGCTGGCTCCACATACGGTCTCTGAGTATCCTAGTACTGGTGGGACCCAAACAGAAGAGAGAACTGAGCTTGTGGATGCTAGACACCAATCTCTTCAGAGGAGTAGATATCTCTCCTCCCTTAGATTAGTTGGTTTTCACAGACGCATTAAAAGAAGGGGGTGGGTCATCTGTTACACCTGACGGTATCCGGACTTTGGTCCGAATCCGAAAGGCGGTGCCCCATAACCTTCGGGAAGTAGTCCTCATTTGATTGACAGAAAACCTCAAATCAATCAAGCAATCGAGGATAGCGTACCTGACCCTCAAGTACTTCCATCAACTCCTTTCAGGGCATTATGTAGTGCTGATGAGCATCAACACTACAGTAGTGGTCCACTTAAACAAACAAGGAGAGACCTTGTCACAGCACCTATGTCTGCTAGCTGTGAAAATCCTCAGGTGGACGGAAGGGAATTTGGTAGCCTTAACAGCATGCTTCATCCTGCGCAAGAAGAACATGCTAGCGAACAATCTGAGCAGTAGTCAGATAGTTGGCTCTGATTGGGCAATCGACCTGTCCGCGACATCCTTAAACTGGAGCTTTTGGTATACTTTTCACCGGTACCACAAGCGTTCTTGCAAGACGCTTTTCAATTCAACACCTGTGGGACAAAATGGACATCCATGCGTTCCTTTCCTCCTGCCTAGTAAGGAGATTATTGAACAGGGTAAGGGCATTGCAAATCTAGCATTGACCTTTTTAGCTCTGCTGTGGCAGCATGCAAAATGTTTCTGGATCTTCTTCATCTGCTCATAGAGGCACCAAGAGAGCTCCTTCTACTTCCCGAGCTACTCAGACAACCTCACGTGAAGATTTTCCACCAAGCGATACCATTGCTATGTCTTGACACCTGGAGGCTATCCAGCAACCACTCACAAGAGAGGCTTTTCGAAGCTGGTTGCTAGGCGCATGGCAAGATACCTCCGGGATTCGTCTGTGGTGTATCAGGCGAAGTTTTTACTGTTCCTCAGGGGAGGCAAAAGCTCACTCAGTGGCGGTGGGGAAAGGCTTTTGTTCAGTCTTAAACGTTGTGTTTGAACTGAATTTGGTTAACATTTTCTCCTCGACAGAATTGTCACTCCTCTTACGGAACTTCGAGCGTTTCTGCCCTCAGTCAAAAGTTAGACCACCTCCTTTGAACGTTGTCGGGGTCTTACATTCACGGAAAGGAGCCCCTTATGAGCATCTACGTCAAGCCTTGGATAAGGACTTGACCATAAAGACGGTTTCCTTTTGGCCCTGACTTCTGTAGGAAGAGTCAGCGAGCTACATGGTCTGCCGTGTGACATCACCCATTCAGGGGGATGGGTGGAAAGTCACACTCAGTATCCTCCCTGAGTTTGTTGCTGACTCAAAATCCAATCTGTCCTTGGCGAATCCTAGATTTGGGGCCTTTCGAATTTGGAGTCTTCGATCGGTAACAGACGATACAGATCGACTGTTACAATGCCCTGTAGGAACGATGAGGTTATATCTCATAAGGATGAGAAGGACTCGACCCCAGGTCATCAAGCTATTCGTCAGTACGGGTAAGACTAAGAGGAAAATCCCGAACAAGTCGATCTCCTCTTGGATCTGGCGAGTAATAGAAAGGGCACGGGTTTCAGACGCCTCGACGACAGGTAGATGTTCCTGTGCCCATGATGTCAGGGGTGTAGGTACTTTCCTGGCATTCCAAAAGAATTTTCAGTTCTGCAGGTACTGCAAGCAGGCAGGTGGAAACAAACAATGTTCATTTCCTGCTACCTGCAAGACATAACCCACAGGAGCCTAGACACATTCTCAATAGGTCCTGTGGTGGTTCCTCATAACGTAATCTAAACACCTCAGCTCCCTTGTGGGACAAGTATCAGAGGTTCGAGGGCAGAGGTTACCTGCGAAGTAAGTCTAGGATAAATATGTCAGTGACTGGCCACTTTCTACTTCATCTTCCCCTCTCTTGGGGTGCAGCATTCGGGGAACCTTGCACAGCTGACCTCGTTCTTCTGTGGGTGAGTTTCACGCTCTTTGGACAACCTCATATACATGTATATATGTGTTATGTCCCCGTCCTCCTGTCAGGGGGAGGCGTGAAGAAATATACATTAGTAGAGGGCACGGCCCGAATAGCTACGATGTATGTTCCAACAGATTAATTCCTTATTCTGTAGCAATGTTTGCCCAGGCTGTTATCCTACGAGGATAACAGGGTGCAGGATCCATCAAGGTATCAGTATACAGAGGCCGTCCCGGGACAGTCGCCAGCCAGTAGGTTTTGGACTTCCATCCACCTAAAGGTGAGTCTCCCACCCACCTGAAGGTGAGTCTCCTCAGTAAATAGTGGAAGTTTTGTATTTTGCACTGGAACAAATGACAAATTTGGGAGTAATTTGTAGGCCTATTTGTTCCAACACGAATACTTACCTCGAACTACTTTCTTAGGAGTTACTGGTAACCTCCTCTCTACCGACCAGAGTTTTGCGTAGATTACCGCCCACCCCGCTTTCTAAGGAGGCCTACCCCCGGCATTAAGGAATGTGCCCCGAGGGTAGGCTTATCGTAGGTCGATGCCCGGCTGGGTCAGCTTCATCAGTAAGTTCTCTGGTCGCGACGTGTGAACACCTCGCTCTTGTTCTCTATCGATCCTTTGTGTGCGTTCTAGTGCCCCACGTGTTCCCCGCGTGGTAACTTGCGTTTTCCAGTGTACTTTTCCCGGGTGGTCCTGTGCGTTCACCTTCCACCCGTGTGCTTACCCAGTGTTTTCATTGATTCCCTTCGTGCTTGTGTCGTGCGTTGTGTGCATTATGGAGCAAATCCGCGGTTGTCGGGGCCTAGAGCCGGTAAATCGTGTGGAGCGTTCCTCTCCAAGCCTGAAGTGGATCCTCACTCCCTTTGCTCCTCCTGTAGGGAAGGGTTTGTTCGTCAGCAGATACGTGCCCCAAGTGTGTAGGCTGGAGCGATATCCAGTGGGTACGGTACGGTACCAAAAAGAGGAAATCGGCAAAACGTTCCCCCAGGAAAGCTAGTGTTACTTCGCCGCTACCATCACCCAGTGAGCGGTCCGACGGGGCCTCTGTTTCGCCGTCCCCTACACAGAGTAGGGGACGAGGTAAGTCTGGTGTAGAAAATGAACAAGGCGTCCTTTCCCAGGATCCTAGTGAAAGTGCAGTGCCGATTGCGGGCCCTTCTAGGGCTAGTGAAGAACCCAGTAGTGCGTCCGGAGAGTCGGCCCTTGTGCTCGGGGGGCACGCTTCCTCCGATGACCCCTTGTGGGGCAGTAACGCGGTGTCGGTATCTTCACCGCCCTCGTGGGCCTGTGCTTCTGGATCTACGTTAGGCGGAGACAACCAGAAGAAATTACGACCTTCGGGTAACGATGCCTTCGGTTGGAGGCTCCCGAAGACGCCGGGTAGGTCACCCTTAAGGATGGATGTTGCCCTGGACCCCTGGCTCCCTGGCATGGAACGTTTTGAGTCGTTCCCGGGCCCCCTCACGGAAGTCCCCGAAGACTTCCTCCAGCCCTCGACCTCTGGCGTTCAACGCCCGAAGAAGTCCCCCGCAGTCCCCGCTACCGGCCGACATGCGATAAGCACAGTGTCGTCGGGTTCATCGGACGTTTATTCCTCGTCAGAGGAAGAAGTCAGGGTAAAACACCGTCGTCGGAGGGAGCGGTCCAGGAGCGAGCGTTCCCGTTCGAGGTCGCGCTCCCGGTATAGCAGCAAGCGCTCCCGCTCCCCAGGGCGTAAGTATAGGAGGAGTAGGTCTCCTGATGGCGCCTGGGTCTATGTACCCCGGGACTCAAAGGTGCTTTGTTCCCCGGACCGCCGGTCCAGAGAGCGTTCGCCAAGGATGCCGTCCTCTAAACACAACCTTGACCCTCGCGACCTAGCTCGCAGGAAGGACCTTACAAGAAGGCATAAGTCCTCGAAGCCTCCGGTTCACCCCGCCCAGCGGGGGGAAACGCGCTTCTCGTCAGGCGGCCTGGCCGAACCAGCCCAGCTGGTGCGGCCTTCTGGTCGGAAGGAACGGTTCCCGCTGTCGGGTCAGCCCACGGGAACCGCGTCCTCGGCACCCAGAGCCCTAGGGCGGACGAGAGTCCTCGCTGAACCAGCGATGCCTGCGTTAACCCAGGCCCCTGGTGCGGACATACCCGCGGATGAGACCCAGTACCTCGGTAGGACGGCGCCCCTGGCACCAAGAGCTAGACGTCCAGTCGGCGTGCCCGGTAACCCAGCTCCCCGGCCCCAAGCCGAGACCTCGGCTGACGGAGGGGAGGGTTCACCAACGGAGGACTCCGCCTATAGGAGGGTGGTTGGCCTTATCAGAAGGCACCACAAAATCGAGGAACCTACGGCTACGGACGAGGATTACTGGAGGTCGAACCTATTGAGAATCATGCAGACTCCTACCCAACCTAAGACGTCTCTAGCGCTTCCTCTAGCCCGAGATCTAGTCCTAGGGCAGGAGTATGTGGACAAGGTGGTGGCTAGTAATGCCGAAGCCCCCAAAACCCAGAGTTCCTCGAAATTACTCCAGGGCCTCAGAACCCAAGGCAAGGTCTATGTGCCAGCGGGACGTCGCCCAGGCCCCTGTAAGGTGGAGTCGTCCATCGACATCCTGAGTCAGGGCGTCTCAGACGATAGAGCCTCTTCGGCCCCGGTCTGTTTCTCGCCAGCAGAAGCCTCCATGATGGAGGAAATGTCGAGGGATTTGGTGAACGTCTCCTCTTGGCTGGACTGGTGGGCTTCCACTTTAGTAGGGGTACAAGCCTCGTTCGACCCCGCGGACCCTGACCAGCAAGGCCTCCTGAGAGACCTTATTACCTCCGGGGGTAAAACCCTTAAGTTTTTAACTTATCAGTCGCTCGCTCTGTCGGCTAACTGGGTACTCCGTAAGAGAGACACCGTACTGGCGAAGGTGTCTCGGAAGGTACCAGACAGGGAAGCGCGGGCCATTCGGAGCTTACCCTTGTGGGGAGAGTCTTTGTTTCCCCTGAAGGAACTAGAGGCCATCATGGAGAAGGTCTCGAAGAAGAAGGAGGCTAGCATCCCCAGACCTACGCCTTCTAGGACACCGCCCTACAAGAGGTCCGTCTCGGATAGTGCCGCGACGCCCCAAGCCTCTCCCAGCACTACGAGGAGAGAGGCTCTCTCTTCCTCCTGGTCCGCAACGCCTCATCCCCCCCGCAGGGGAGCTCCAGCGCCCTCAAGCTCCTTCAGGTCGGGTTACTCCGCCTCTAGGAGAGGCAGATCAGGCCGCTCCTCCAGAAGAAGATAGAATGGGAGGCCCCCTATCCCCGCCCAAGCCTCGGGTTAGGGGATGCCTCAGACTTCATTGGCAAGCATGGAAGGCTCAGGGAGCAGAGCCTTGGACAGTGTCCGTACTAAAGGAGGGCTACAGACTTCCGTTCTTAACAGAACCACCCCCTCTTATCCCGGCCAGCCGGACGGAATGGCTAGCTCCCAAAGACCCGTTAAAGAGGACCGCTCTTCAAGAGGAGGTATCCTCCATGTTAGAGAAGGGCGCCATGGAAGAAGTTCTTCTCCCAGGGCCAGGTTTCTACAGTCGCCTGTTCCTGGTAGAGAAAGCGACCGGGGGGTGGAGACCGGTTATAGATCTGTCGGCTCTCAACAAGTTCGTCAAGAAGACGGACTTCAAAATGGACACTCCGAAGTCAGTCCTGCTGTCCTTGAGGGAGAAAGATTATATGATGACCATAGACCTCAAGGACGCAGACTTCCAAATTCCGGTCCACCCCTCGAGTCGAAAGTTCCTCCGGGTGAAATGGGGTTCCCAGATCCTGCAATTCAGGACCCTTTGCTTCGGTCTGTCAACAGCGCCCCAGGTGTTCACGAGAGTCTTCACGACTGTCTCAGTGTGGGCTCACGAACGAGGCATTCGCCTCATCAGATACCTGGACGACTGGTTGCTTCTTTCCGCCTCAAAGGTCCTCTTGGAGGAACAAGGGAGAAGACTCCTCCAGTTTTGCAAGGATCTGGGCATCGTAATCAACCCGAAGAAGTCAAATCTATCCCCATCCACCAGAATGAACTACTTGGGAATGACATTAGACACCATTCTGAGAAAAGCATTCCCTTCGGAGGACAGAATAAGAAACCTCAGGCACATCATTCAGCCGTTCCTGTCAGAGCGCCCCAGGAGAGCGAAAGACTGGCAGAAGCTGATAGGTCACCTGGTCTCATTGGAGAAACTAGATCCCCAAGGGAGGGTAAGGCTCAGATCCATACAATGGAACCTGAAGAACCTCTGGTGCCAACTGGACTCGCAACAGATGCTAATCCCAGTCCTACCAAACACGAGACCCTCCCTGGAATGGTGGCATTGCCGGTCGAACTCACTCAAGGGGATGCCCTTCGGGACCGATCCACCCGAGTTACTACTGTTCACAGACGCCTCCAACCAAGGATGGGGAGCCCATCTCCTCGACGAAACAGCACGAGGGACCTGGTTGGACGGGGAGAAAGAACTCCACATCAATGTCCTGGAGTTGAAGGCAGTCCAGAAGGCTTGCCTACACTTCGCGAGTCTACTAAAGGGAAACACCGTGGCGTTGATGTGCGACAACGCCACGGTAGTGGCATACATAAAGAAACAGGGAGGCTTGAAATTGAAGGAGTTGTGCGATCTCACCATAGAAATTCTAGGTTGGGCAGAAGAAAATCAAGTGGTGCTGTTAGCAAGGTTCATTCCCGGGAAGAAAAACGTTCTGGCCGACGGCCTCAGCAGAATGGGCCAGATAGTAGGGACAGAATGGTCCCTTCTTCCGGAAGTAGCCAAGCTCATCATCCAACGTTGGGGTTCCCCGGTGATGGACCTCTTTGCAACAAAACTCAACGGCCAACTCCCAGTCTATTGCTCTCCTGTGCCAGACCCGAAAGCAGCCTTAGAAGACGCCTTTCAGCACAAGTGGGACAATCTGGATGTGTACGCTTTTCCCCCTTTCACGTTGATAAGGCAAGTGCTCAACAGAGTAAGGACAGCCCAAAACCTTAAGATGACTTTGGTAGCGCCCTGGTGGCCGGAGAGAGAGTGGTTCGCGGACCTAAAAGACCTATCGAGTCAACCGCCGTGGCCTCTGCCCGTCAGGTCAGACCTTCTACATCAGCCTCATTTTCTCAGGCTCCACGACAACCCACTCTCCCTACGTCTTCACGCCTGGAGACTATCGAGCGGCTCCTGAAGAAAGAAGGATATTCTTCTTCCACGGCTAAGAGAATGTCTCTATACCTGAGAAAGTCGTCAGCCGCGGTCTACCAGGCTAAGTGGGCCTCCTTCATGAAGTGGTGCTCGGAGAGGCACATTAAACCTCTTAAGGCCTCTGTCCCAGACATAGCAGATTTTCTGGTATTTCTTAGAGACAAGGTGGGAATGTCAATCCCAGCCATAAAAGGAGTTCGGGCCGCCTTAGGCCAAGTCTTCCTCCTGAAGGGCATCGACCTGGGGGCCTCGAGACATATAGCGATGCTTGTCAAGAGTTTCGAGCAGTCCTGCCCCCCTCAGGCGAGTAGGGTGCCCCAGTGGGACTTAGCCAAGGTCCTGAAGATGCTGTGTCGTCCCCCCTTTGAACCCTTGAAGGATATCGTGGACAGAGATCTCACCCTCAAGGCCGTCTTCTTGCTGGCCTTGGCGTCCGCTAAGAGAGTGGGAGAGATCCATGGTCTGTCATACGACGTTTCTCATTCGAAGGGGTGGAAAGAAGTATCCTTCAAGTTCGTGCCTTCTTTTGTGGCTAAGACTCAGAACCCAGCAGTCTGGGATCCGAAGTTCGAAGGTTTCTCAATTCCTACCATCCCTAAGACGGGTAATGCAGAAGATTTAAAATTATGCCCTGTACGAACAATTAGAAAATACCTGGAAAGAACAGCTCATTTCCGCCCAGGCATCAAGAGCCTCTTCGTTTCCACAGGTATTAATAAGAAACAAGTTTCCAAGAACACCATTTCCTTCTGGTTGAGACAAGTTATTGCCAGAGCCTACAAGGAAGATGGCATAGCAGTGCCAGGCACCCCCCGACCTCATGACATCAGGGGCCTGAGCACCTCCTTAACCTTTGAGAAAAACATGGCAGTGGGTCAGATCCTGCGAGCAGGTACTTGGTCGAACCAGTCAACTTTTACTGCCCATTACCTCAAGGACTACTCGAGGAAGTCCTTAGACGGGTTCTCCATTGGAACAGTCATCTCCGCCCTCCAAGCGGTGTAACGGTAAAAGCCCCAGGCACGATCAAGGCTAGCAACCGGTAGGCACAAGTGCGGTTTCCTACCTCCTACCCAGTTGCTTCCTTGCCTCTTCGGGGAGTACAGACTGATACCATTGGATAACACATTCTTCACGACTACGCTACTGGAAAGAACTTCAGAAGAAGCTTTTCAAAGGGTGAGTACTTAGACACTAACGTGAACTTTTGTGTAGTTACCCTCGCATCCGCTTTCTAGTAAGTCCCGTTATCCCTGGGCCTCTTGGCCTCCACGTCCCGGGTCAGGGGGTCAGAATAGCACTCCCGCCTCCTAAAGTGTAAGTCTCCTAAGAAAGTAGTTCGAGGTAAGTATTCGTGTTGGAACAAATCAAAAATTTTAAGTAATTTTTATTTTTCCTAACATACTTACCGAGAACTACTTTCGGGTAATGGCCCTCCCTTCCTTCCCCGAGTGCCTCTCTTCCCTTGCTAGCATTGTGCTAATCCAATAGAACTTACTGATGAAGCTGACCCAGCCGGGCATCGACCTACGATAAGCCTACCCTCGGGGCACATTCCTTAATGCCGGGGGTAGGCCTCCTTAGAAAGCGGGGTGGGGGGTAATCTACGCAAAACTCTGGTCGGTAGAGAGGAGGTTACCAGTAACTCCTAAGAAAGTAGTTCTCGGTAAGTATGTTAGGAAAAATAAAAATTACTTAAAATTTTTGATTTTTCCTAGCAATACAAACCTGTAGCTCTTTACACATACTGACCTGCCAGCACCAATCCCCTGAAAATCTTGCCACAATTACAAAAGTGACGGTTAGTCGCTAGAGTTGGTGTGAGTGGGAGGGTTAACCTACCCCGCTCCCCCCTCCGCTAACTAGCGGTGGGTAGTTACACCCTGACAAAAAGTTTATTGGCTGGTTTCAGCTTTGCCAAAATAATACTCCTCAGTTAAGAGCTCCAGGTTTGTAATGCTATGAAAAATAGAAATTACTTCCAATTTGACATATTCTCCATACGAGAGAAGATTAATATGACAGGCAAACCTGTCAAATTGTTTATGCCGTAATTGAGACTCACTAGTCCAAGAAAAGAGATTTTTTTTGCAACAACTTTGGTTGCTTGGCCCAAGAAATTGACAGTACTTTCCACCTGGTTTGCGAGGTGTTTAGGATGCCATACTCTGCACCATATCAGGTCCTAGATCAGTAATTCTGTGATTTTAGCCAGCCAGTTTGGTAAAAGGAATGTCCTCCCACCTAAGGATGAGTCTCCTAATTAAATGACAGAGGTTTGTATTCATTAGGACAAAATCTCAAATTTTTAACATTTAAACTTACCCGCTGGTTATATATAATAGTTTTATTCTTTCTGACCGGCAGAAAATTCAAAGCTCACGCCCATCGCATCTATATGCCAGGTATACACTAGTGCCACCATGTAGCTAGGCCGAACTATTCCTCCTAGTCACTCGCCGTTTATCAGGAATTAACAGTGTTCTTGGTAATGTACAATTGTTTATTGGTTTTGACTTTCGCATTTATTGGACTAGCTTACGGATTCTCTTGGATATCTACTGATTTGAATTAATTTGAATTAATTTTGACCCTTGCTTGAATTGATCTCTATTTACATTTTCAAAATGGCTGACCCCTCCCCTTCATATAGGAAGTGCATTAAAGGGTGTAAAACTCGGCTTGCAAAAGCCTCGGTGGATCCCCATTCAATTTGCATTAAATGTCGGGGTAAAATATGTAATTTTGAGGATAGATGTGAAGAGTGTTTTAAATTATCCGAGAGTCAATGGTTAGCTTATGATCGCTACACTAGTAAATTGGAAAAGGATAGAATTAGACATAGTTCCTCCCGTTCAAGGGATGTATCATTTTCAAATGTCATTGAACCTAATTCCCCGATAGTGGTAGATCCTGAACCTAATCCTATTCAATCTGAACCAATAATGAATGATATGATGACAGCGATCCAGGCTCTTGGTTCGAGAGTGGAATCGCTGGCAGCGGACAGAGACCAAATTTTGTCCGATGTGAATCTGCTCAAAAGTGGTAATATTATTAGTGATGTTAATGTGTTCAGTGATGTGGAGTTGCGTCTGCGCATTCTTGTCGTTCACCTAGCCTTAGACCTCTTGCAAGCTCCCGGACCTATGGGAAAAGTAAAGTCGATCGGCGAAAGGGAACGAGAGGCGTCATCAAGCGCGCAGACGTACCTTCGAGCGTTCCTGTTGAATCTATTTCTCAGATCGCTCCCCCTTACCATGGGAAAGGTGAGGTTAGTTTTTTATCCTCATCCTCGGATGAGACTAAAAAAGGAAAGGGCTGGCGTCAAGCTTCCAGACCCCTTGAAAGAAAGGCGGATGAAGGCGCGCAAGGTCGCGATCCTTCACTACAAAGGCCTGGTTGTAGTCATTGGGACTCGCCAGAGAGCTTTCAGCTGCATACTCAATGCTCTCCGCCTAAGCGGTCTAACAAGACGTCAGATATTGACAGAATGATTCAGACTGAATCAGAAATTATTCCTGAGTCTGAGGTTACGGTGCATGCACCACCGCTTCCATCGGACTGGATTCAATCTCCCGCTTATGAGGAGCGTTATGAGAGCGACGAAGAGCGAGAATTCGCTATGGAAGTTTCAACCCCTGTTTCACAAACGATGTCGCACAGATGGCCTAAGCAGGATCCTAAGTGGTCTATGCTGCTTGATATGAAACATCAACTATCTACTTTCATGCATTCTTATCAGCCCGCATTCGACAAAGCGTTGGTTCGTCACGATTCCGATCGTGATGCGGTGTCGCACATGCGGCCTACCTTTACACGCGATGTTGATCGGGGTGATAGAAGTATCGCTTTTAAGTCTGCTAGTACGCTTGCAGTACCTGTTTCTGTTGAAAGTAAACGTCAAGCGAATGAGCGTGACGTCGGGGGTCATCATTCCAAGCGTGACGACAAGCGCCAAGCTGCTGAGCGCGAACTCACGCGCCAGGCACCTGAACGTGATGCGACGCACCTAGTAAAGCGTGACTTAAAACAAAGAGACCGTGACGTCTCCTGTCAAGCGGACCATGACGCCAAACGTCAGTCTATTTCAGTTCAGCATGCGCACGAACGTGACGCCAAGCGCAACTTTAATGAGCGCCAAGCAAGTAAACAAGCTGAGCCACTTGATCGTGCGTATCGCGCGCCTGACGCCCGCGTGCCCGAGCGGCGCTTTTCAGAACTAGAAGCGATTACTCCTGCTGCTATTATATCTGAAGATGATCATGATGATCATTCATCCTTGGATGAACCATTGGACATTGCCTCTGAGGATGAAGGAAATAAAACAACACAACACAACACTGTTGATTTCAGGAAAATTATGGTGATTTTCTCAGAATTATTTCCTGACAATTTTACTCCTTTAGCTCCTCGCTCCCCTCCATCTGAGTTTACAGTTGGTTTATCCTAAAAGACATCAAGGTTCACTAAGATAGTTCTCTCACGCTCTTCTAAGAGAGCATTAAAATTAATGGAGAACTGGATGCAGTCTAAGAGAGTTGCAGAAAGACAAACCTCTTTTCCACCATCCAAGTTAGCTTCCAAGTCCAGCATTTGGTATGAAACAGGAGGCGTCTTAGGTTTGGGAGTTCCTGCCCCTGCTCAGGGCGACTTCTCAAGTTTGATGGACTCTTCTCGACGCTTTGCTATGAGGAGAATGAAGATCTTCTGGTCCATAACTGAATTCGACCATCTTCTTAAAGGTATATATAAAGCCTTTGAGGTTTTTAATTCTCTTGACTGGTCTATGGGTACCTTGGGAAAGAAAGTCTCTGCTCTAAAGGACCCTGAGACTCCTAATCTTATTCATATTATGTCCTGCATGGACAAAGCTGTAAGAGACGGTTCAAATGAATTGGCAGCCTTATTCACAGCAGGGGTGGTCAAGAAGCGAGAGACCATGTGCTCTTTTCTCTCTGTTGGGGTCACTCCGTTCCAGAGGTCAGAGTTGCTCTATGCTCCTCTTATTCCTTCTCTTTTCTCTCAGGAACTGGTAAAGGAGGTAGCTTCTGCCCTCACTCAAAAGGCTACTCATGATCTGGTCGCTAAGTTGGCAAGGAAGGGTTCATGGATGATTCTACTTTTCCACAAACGACAAAGTTTTTTCGAGGAAAGACAGTCTGCAGAAGCAGCTTCAGACCTGATAGTAGAAGGACCAGAGCAAAAAGAGGTTCTAGGTCAGGCAGGAGCAGAGTGTAACTGCCTGTACCTTCAGACAGCAGTGGGGGCCAGGCTGCACAAATTTTGGCAGACCTGGGAGGAAAAGGGAGTAGACCCATGGTCTGTCCATGTTTTAAAGAAGGGTTACAAAATCCCTTTCATCTCAAAACCCCCGTTGATTTCAAACCCGGTGGATCTTTCACCCAAATACATGGAAGAAGTATAGAGACAGGCCATGCAACTCCAAATGTCCCTCTTGCTGGAAAAGGAGGCGATAGAGAGGGTGAGGGACTTAGAATCACCAGGCTTCTACAACAGGCTGTTCCTGGTTCCCAAGAGCTCGGGAGAATGGAGGCCAGTCCTGGACGTAAGTGCCCTCAACAACTACGTCCAAAAGACGAAATTTACAATGGAATCCCAAAGTTCAGTTCTTGCGGCAGTAAGGAAAGGTGACTGGATGGTCTCATTAGACCTCCAGGATGCTTATTTTCATGTTGCAATTCACCCAAGTTACAAATGTTATCTAAGGTTTGTCTACAGGAAGGAAGTATTCCAATTCCGGGCCCTATGCTTCGGCCTTACTACCGCCCCTCTGATATTCACAAAGATCATGATGAATGTGGCAAGCATGCTCCACTCAAGAGGCATCAGGGCCTCCCTGTATTTGGACGATTGGCTACTAAGAGCCCCATCATTCAATCGCTGTCTGGAGGATTTGCGTCTAACAATGAGTCTGGCGAAAGAGTTGAGACTGCTGGTAAATGTAGAGAAGTCTCAATTGATCCCTTCACAGAGGATTCTTTATTTGGGGATGAAGATTCACAGTCTGACTCTTCAGGTTTTTCCATCACCCGAAAGGATTCAGTCAGCTCTCCTAAGGATTCGTGGATTTTTAAAGGAGCTTTGTTCAGTAAGGGAGTGGATGAGTCTCCTGGGAACCCTCTCCTCACTGGAACAATTCGTGTGTCTGGGGAAGTTAAATTTACGACCGCTTCAGTTCCATCTCAATTATCATTGGAACAAGGAGAACAGTCTAGACAAAGAGAGAATTTCTCTTACGGATCAGATAAAAGAGTGCCCGTGTCGGTGGAACAACTTAAACAGACTCCAGGAGGGTCTCTCTTTGGAATAGAAGAGCCCAGACCTAGTGTTGTTTTCCGACGCCTCGGACTTGGGGTGGGGAGCAACACTGGGAAGTCAGAGATTTCGGGTCTGTGGACAAATCAACAACTAAGTCTCCACATCAACCAGAAGGAACTGTTGGCAGTCCTATTAGCTCTCAAGGGGTTCGAGAATCTAGTACGAAACAAAGTTATCCAAATCAATGCGGACAATACCACAGCTTTGGCATACATAGCGAAGCAAGGAGGAACGCATTCCAGGCCTCTTTACGAGTTAGCAAAAATGCTCCTCATTTGGGCACATCAAAGAAATATTTCCCTATTAACAAGATTCATTCAAGGGGTAAGGAATGTGAGGGCAGACAGCCTCAGCAGGAGGAACCAAGTTCTCCCCACAGAGTAAACACTGCATTTAGAGGTATGCAAGAAACTTTGGCGATTATGGGGTCGTCCCCTGATGGATCTATTCGCAACCTCAAAGAACAAAAGACTAGAGAATTACTGCTCCCCAGTTCCGGATCTCGAAGCGTCACACATAGACGCGTTCCTGATGGACTGGTCACATCTAGATCTGTATGACTTTCCACCTTTCAAAGTGCTGCACAAAGTTCTGCAAAAGTTTGTGTCTCACGAGGGAACCAGAGTGACGTTGATAGCTCCATTCTGGACGTCAAGAGGTTGGTTCACAGAGGTACTGGAATGGATGGTGGACATCCCAAGAAGCTTGCCATTGATAATAGATCTTCTCAGACAACCACACTTGGCAAGAAACCATCTAAATCTCCCAGCTCTACGTCTGACTGCCTTCAGACTATCGAAAAACTCGCAAGATCTAGAGGATTTTCGAAGGAGGCAGCCAAGGCTATTGCTAGAGCAAGAACTTCAACTATCAGAGTGTACCAATCTAAGTGGGAAGTTTTTAGAGCATGGTGTAAAACAAACTCAGTTTCTTCTTCCAGTACCTCTATAGCTCAAATTGCCGATTTCTTTCGAGAACTTAAAAGAAAGAACAATTTCTCCTCCTCTACCATTAAGGGATATAGGAGTATGTTAGCAACGGTCTTTAGGCATAGACAATTAGACCTCTCGAATAACAAGGACCTTCAGGATCTGCTTAGATCCTTTGAAACCTCTAAAAACGTCAACAAGACTCACCAGCCTGAAATTTGGACGTAGTTTTAAAATTTCTTATGAGTGACAGATTTGAACCCCTGAGCTCTGCTTCTTTTAAAGATCTGACTCTAAAGACTCTAATTTTAGTAAGCCTAACAACAGCTAAAAGGGTCAGTGAGGTTCATGCTTTTAGTATAAACGTTGGCTTTAGAAACGGGAAAGCTATATGCTCCCTGCAGCTTAATTTTCTAGCCAAAAACGAACGTCCTTCTCACCCTTGCCCAAAATCTTTCGAAATTGCTAATCTCTCTGATTTGGTGGGTGACGAAATAGAGAAGGTTCTTTGTCCTGTTAGAGCGTTAAGAGTATATTTAGACAGGACTAAAAGTTTAAGAGGCAGTTCAGACGCTCTTTGGTGTGCTGTAAAAAAGCCTTCTTTACCTATGTCAAAAAACGCCTTATCATATTTTATAAGAATTTTAATTAGAGATGCTCACGCACAGTGTGGTGAGGCAGATCTTAAACTCTTAAAAGTTAAAATTCATGAAGTTAGAGCAGTGGAAACTTCTGTAGCCTTTAAACAAAACCGTTCTCTGCAAAGTATAATGGATACGTTTTGGAGAAGTAAATCTGTATTCGCATCACATTATTTAAAACGTGTCCAGACTCTTTATGAGGACTGCTACACTTTGGGACCATTCGTAGCAGCGAATGCAGTAGTAGGTGAAGGATCTACCACTACACTCCCTTAAATTCCTAGTACCCTTTTTTCCCCTCTTGGAACTTGCATATATTTTTAGGATTGGAGGAAATTGTTAGACAATCTTCCGCAATCTTTGATTGAGTCAGGTAGTCAATTGTTCCTTGAGAGCGCCCGGAACAAGGGTATTGGTAGAGGTCCTGTCATGTTTGACAGCTCCTAGAGTTCTTCAGCCCCCTGGGTGGGTCGCTGGTTCTCAAGGACAGCAGACTTATGATTGCAGAGAGCCATTGAAGTCAGCGTCCTAAATAGGTACGAACCCTTAAGCTAAGTTTTTGTTTTATAAACTCTTAAGTGAAATTCCATTAATCTTGCTGTCTCTGACCCGCCACTAAGGGTGTCAATCAGCTATTATATATAACCAGCGGGTAAGTTTAAATGTTTGAAAATGATATATTCATAATAAAACGGATTTTGAGCGAAGCGAAAAATCTATTTTTGGGTAAGATGGCCATGTCGTCCTGATGCAAGTTCCTCTAAGGTAGCTTCCTAGGGTATATTACAACTACGGCGATATTCCCAGAGAATTTACCTTAAGGTACCCAGAATTCTAACTCCTGGAGCGAATATCCCTAATAAAAGAGCCAGGGATATCGCATAAAATCAGAGGACGTATTCTTGACACGCCACATGGCAATCTGTACCCCGAACAGAGTTAACACTTCGTAGGGGTCAAATGGCAAGAAAACGAAAACGAGAAAGAAAAGGGGAGAGCCGTTCGTAAGGCCCTCTCTTCTCCCGTTTCGTAAGCGTGCCCTGCGCCGATTCTGGCGCCATCTGCATTCCTTGTAGCGAAACACGAGGTGCTACAGATACTCTATGTAGGGAGGGGTCCTACGGCCCTTTCATAGAAAGGGAAGGGCGGGTCCATCAGGACGACATGGCCATCTTACCTAAAAATAGATTTTTCGCTTCGCTCAAAATCCGTTTTTTGGGCTCAAGCCATGTCGTCCTGATGGAAGTATACCAGAGCATTACTGTATCTGTGGATTCTCAAAATGTGCCGTACTCCTCAGAAGTATTTCCCCCAGTCGACGCGACCTAGAGACCTAAGATGTTACCGTCATACATCTTTTCAACTAATCATAAACCATGATAGAGCTTCCTGCCCCCAACAGGGAAGAGTCCTACTAGACTCTGGGAAAGTCTCGAAGAGTACATATATCTATGTATGAACCCCAGGCAAGCGAGTATAGTGGTCTCACCCCATACTAGGTAAAGCGAAGTTTGAAAAGAATCACTGTGTCAATATGAAATATCGACCAGTCCTCCGCTCAATACACGTATTGGACAAAGGTTTATATCCGCCTAGGAGGAAACTCGTAAATCCGCCACCATCCCTTTATGGGATGGAGTCCTCCAGCTATGGGAAAGCATAAACCAATGCAATATTAGCTTGCATAAAGGAACGTTCTATTAGAATTATCCCCGGATAAATATACATAGAATGAATGCTCACAGGTGAAGGAGACGCAAGGTTCTCAAGAACCAGTTTATTGACAGACAATAAACAGACAGGTTAACCACAATCATATATATATATATATATATCTATATATAAGAGGAGGATAACCAAAACTTTAAGCATAAGTATGATAGTAAACAGAAACTTGTTTATCTGAAAGAAAAACATTGGAGCCACTTTTAAGATACCAAAGTATCAAAGTCAAAAGTCTGTATTATTAATCAGTCACATTAGCGTTAGAAACGCTCGGCACGCATGCTTGCACTTATGCTAGGTTCACCTTTGAAAGTGGAACAGTCAACGTGGGTCACCCAGTGCCCTCACATAGTTTGTAGTACAGCATGTGACTACATACTCACCCTGGAATTAATTGTCCCAATCAAAACTACTGTTCCTCGCAGAGTTAAACAGCAGGGTTAACGACGCAACCCACTGCTACCACAGAACCTCTTAGTTGCTGCACTTGCTTCGCATAGTGACGAAAGAACACTCTGGAAGACTTCCAGCCAGTGTATGAACGAAGATGTTCAAAATCCCTACAACTAAAGAAGTTTAAGGATGAAGCAACTTTCCTCGGATCGTGACCTGTGGGTGAACAGTCAGGATCCGCTCTGCGAATAAGATATGTGATTTTCGCCCTGAGTTGTTTCAGTGATAAATTTGAGCCTGACATTTCTCCCCTGACCAGTTGACCACCCTTGAAGTCTGAAGTTCTACGAAGATAGACCTTTAGGCATTCTACTGGACATAGAGATGCATCTTCTTTCAGAGGGCAGATTCTTCAGGGACCCCACCTGATGGTGGGTAACTCGTTCTTGGTGAGAACCGTAGGATCCGGAAACAGGTTCAGTTCTCCCCATCCAGGAACTGAACACGACCTTCCTCTCTCGAGAGGGGTACGATCTCACTAACCCTGGCCCCGGACGCGAGTGCAAAAAGGAGGATAACTTATGGGTCAAATCCTTTAACGCACACTCCTCATTGTTCAACAGCGAAGCAAAAATGAAGAACTTTTCTAAAGACCATGAATTGGGCTTTGGAGGTGCTAAAGGTCTGAGCCTAGCGCAGGCTTTCGGAACTTTATAAAAGATCTCGTTAGCGAGGTCGACCTGGAAGGCATATAGAATGGGTCTTGTCAAAGCAGACCTACACGTTAAAATCGTGTTAGCCGCCGATCCATAACCATGGAGATGGATGAAGAAAGATAAGCAGAAGTCCGTCGTGATATCCTGCGGATTCTTCGCCTGACAAAGGCTACCCATTCTCTCCAAGATGACTCATATTGCCTTCTAATAGATTTGCACTTATAATCCTCTAGGAAGTCTATGCTGGCTTTCGAAATCCCGAAACACTTTCTCACCTGTTAAGGAGAGAAAATCATGAGCTGCTGGGTCCGGGTTCTCTGTAATGAAGCGCTGACAATTGACTTCTGGACTCGCTGGGTCAGAACTGGATCTGGTAGCGGTAGAAACTTCAGCCGTAGTTCCAATGCCAGAGGGAACCACACACTGTTCGGCCACTTGTGGGCCACTACTGCCGCTACTCCCTTAAATGATCTCAGTTTGTTGAGGACCCTCAACAGAAGGTTGTGAGGAGGGAACAGATAAATCCTGGACCATCTGTTCCAGTCGAGGGACATCGCGTCCACTGCTTCCGCCAAGGGGTCCTCGTACGGGGACACATACAGGGGCAACTTCTTGTTGTCTTTCGTCGCAAAGAGGTCTATCTGCAGTTCTGGGACTTGACTCAGAATGAAAGAGAATGATCCTGCGTCTAGGGACCATTCCGACTCTATCGGTGTGAACCTGGATAGAGCGTCTGCTGTCACATTGCGGACTCCTTGAAGGTGAACTGCTGACAGGTACCACTTCTTCTTCCCCCAAATCGGAAGATGGCCAACATCACCTGGTTGAGAGGTGGTGACCTTGATCCTTGTCGATTCAAGCATCTCACAACTCCCTCGCTGTCCAGCACCAACCTAATGTGGATCGAGCGACGCGGAGAGACTTTCTTTAAGGAAAGAAGGACTGTCATAGCCTCTAGAAAGTGACTGTGAGAGGTCTTGAATAGACTGGACCAAGACCCTTGGGCCTTTTTCTGATGAGAGTGAACTCCCCATCCCTCCTTCGAGGCATCTGAGTGAATCGTCACCGACGGGGGAGGTGGCTGAAGAAGAACCGACTTCCTAAGAAGTCTGGCTTGGGACCAAGGCCTGAGAAGAGTATTTAGACGAAGCGGAACTGGTCTTCTCAGATCTCTTCGCGCATCTGATGCATAACTACTCCAATCTCCGGTTGCATCCTTTAGCTGTGCTCTTAGCACCGGGTCTGTCACCGAAGCAAACTGGAGAGACCCCAGTACACTCTCCAGTTCGCATCTGATATCCATACGGAATCTAGAAGTCTCTTGACAGAACCAGCTATCTCCTTTCTTTTCTCCGCCATGACGGAGAAAACGGTGTGACATTAAGTCCCAGTGGATTCCCAACCACCGGAACTTAGAGATGGAGAAAGTCGAGACTTTTTCTGTTGATCTTGAAGCCTAGATAATCTAGGAAATGGATCACATACAGGGAAGCTTGCAAGCATTCTGTCTTGGATGCTGCCCACACCAGCCAGAAATCCAGGTAGGCTACTACCTGAATTCCCTTTAGGCGTAATTGACTGAGAACTACGTTCGCAAGCTTCGTGAAAATCCTTGGGGCTATTTTTAGCCCGAGAGGCATGGCTCTGAAGGCGTATAGTCTTCGTTGTAGCCTGAACCTTAGGTAGGAGGAGAATCGACGATTGATTGGAACGTGCCAATAGGCGTCTGACAAATCTATGGAGGCGGTAAATGCCCTCTTGGGCAGTAAGGTCCTTATGTGTTACAGTGTTAGCATCTTGAACCCGTAGTTCGCTATGAACTTGTTGAGTGGCGACAAGTCCAGAATGACTCCGAGTTTTCCGAGTCCTTCTTGGGAACACAAAACAGCCTCCCTTGGAATTAGATGGACTTTACCCTTCGGATCACTTTTCCTCTAACAGTTCTTGAATGAACTCCTCCAGAACGGGGGTGGAGTGTCGGAAAAACCCCGAGGGTATGGGGATGGAGTGCTATACCAGCTCCAGCCCGGTCCCTTCTTGAGTAGGCTGTGGACCCAGGGATCGAAGATCCACCGATCCCGAAAGCGCTGGAGACTCCCTCCTACCAATATCATCTCACTCGGACTGTTGTCCTGAGGTCTTGCCTCTCTGACCGCGACCACCCATGAAACCCCTTCTCCTTGAGGGGCGCCTAGACGAACCTCTGGCTGCTCCTCTAGGCTTGCTCGACAGGAAGTTGACTGACCCTCGAACGATGGGTTGAATGCCGGAGACTGTGTCGACACGGATTGGGGAACCCACTGAAGTGTGGTCGGGGTTTGTGCCACCATCTGGGGCACTGAAGGCATCAGCAAATGCTGTTGCTGCTGTTGTCTACCTGACTTAGCTGGCCGAGAAAGTATCCTAATCCTTTTAGTCTTCCTCATAGGTTGGGGACCCCCATCTGGGGAAGAATTTCCCTTTGTAGACAGGCCCCACTCCTGGAGAAGATTTCTATCCTCCGTGGCGGCCTTATCAACCTCTTTGACCGATTCACTAGGGAAAAGGTCTTTGTCCCAACTGTTGGAGGAGATTAGTTTCCTTGGCTCGTGCCTCATCGTAGCCCGGGCGAACCCGAACTCCCTACAGGCTCTCTTCGCCCTGACGGAGCTGTAAAGATCCTTCGTCACAGTGGCCAGATGAGTCTTGATCACAACCATGAACATTTCATGGACCTTGGGGTCACTTGTCAACGTCTCAAAAGTGGACTGAAGAGACAAAGAGGCAGCCAGTCTTTCTTTTGTCTCGAGTTCTCTCCGCAAAAGAAAGCCGGACAGCTTAGAGAGGATCTCGCCGAACCGGCATCCGGCAAAATCCGCCTCCAACATCTGGACTGAGAAGGTAAGATGGACGTCCTTCCAGTCCTTGTATTGCTTACTTAATCTTCCTTTCTAAAGGCCAGCAACAAGGGTTTACACTCCTCCAGGGAGGGGAAAGGCTTGCCAGCCTCGACTGTTTTCAAAACCGCCGCAAACCCTTTCAGCAAAAAGGGGAAGGCTCTGGCAGGAGAGGACACAAAAGAAGGGAGCCTCTTACTCAAATACAGCTACCTTTGAGTTCATGAAGCCCCTCTCTTTCATCGAAGATGAAAGCAAAGCATGAGCCTAGCATGGTCTATCACTACGACCTCCTCCGGCTCTGTCTCTTCCTTTGAAGCTGGTACCTCCCTCAACCGGACATAGCAGTCCGGATATGCCCCTGCAGTTACAATGCAGCTGCCTTCCCATTCTTCTCCCTCTGCCTTTGTTGGATCAAGCCAACAATGGAGGGGAGGGCCTGCTCTACTGAGAGAGCAGACGATGTTGAGGGAGCAGGTTCAAGGACCTGAACCGGAGCAGCCGACATCTCTTGGCCTTTTCCGCTACCTTGTCCGGAGCTCGAACTTCATCCTGGCCTTCTGCCAGGAGGTCGTCCTCCAGACGTTCGGACACGTCTGACATCCTGTCGTCCAACTGGATGCTAAGCAAGGCGACCGCGACTTCAGCATCCACCGGGATCTGAATTAGGGGGACCTCCTCTTGAGGCTGGGGAATCACTGTAACAGTTGATGCCCTAGGGAAAAGGAAGCCCTCATCTTCTCACTTGGAAGATAAGGTCCAGAGGTGATCTTCTGAAAGCCCCTCACCCAGGTACGAAGCTTCTCCCTAGCTATATCCCTTGAATCCACCGTTCTAGGGGAGACAAAAACGGATTTTGAGCGAAGCGAAAAGCAAAAGCCTCAATAAATAGGTTAGTGCATAAGAAACATACCTAAGGGACCCAATACCGGAGAACATCCGTGGAGACAGCGCATGCCGCACGCCTCCTACAAAACCCATGTCCGCAGAAGTCCTACTGCGGACGTTGCAGAAAACACATCCGCACTACGGATGGTCCTCCTGTAAAGAGAAGAAATTTGCATGAGTATCAAGTGAACTACGTATCACTGGATATGCTCAGTAGCATAACAAATCGGAAAGGAAAGACACATCCTTGTATTTCCCGCACAACCAATTGTTGTAGCCTTCCAGATATTAAAATCGTATGGTTAATCTATGCCAGATTAACCAATGGAAAATTTCCAAAGGAAATAGGTGTAGCTCCCACCTAAGGAATGATTTTAAAATACCGGATAGTAGACAAGAAAGAACTCACTTTCTTATCTGTAAGGCCAACAGCAACGGGTCGTGCAAGACAACACAATCGTGTTAGAAAAGACAGTGTTGTACCAATACTATACTATAGTTTTCTTCTTACAGTATATGCTATACTGAAGAATACTCATACAGTATAGAAGATAGTGTGCCGGCCGGCACTAGTCGGCTGGCGCACACCATCAATAGCTTTAAAGTATACGACTTGACAGCTAAAAGACGGCAGAACGCTGGTTCCAATGCATGCGCCGGCCGGCAGTAACTGCCGATCGGCAACAGCCAAAGTCGGCCGGCAATGATTGCCGGCCAGCAGCTACACAAGGCAGCACCCAGCTGCCAGCCACTGCTCGTAGCGACCGGCAGACAAGGGCGAGACAATAGCCGGCCGGCAAAGGTCAACAACTGACGCCAACCAGCAGCAGAGAACCAGAGAACTCCGACTGCCCGGCTGCCGGCCACGTAGGCCGGCAGTCGGAAAGGTACAACACATAAGAAGAAAACAGAATGGATGCCGAGCTAAGAGGATATACTACCTCACTGCCCGACAAACCGAAAGAGTGCCGACAGGAAGGGGAGAATCTAATTCAAGCTTCCAGACCACAGCCGGCTGCACTACAGCCAGGCGTGGTTTAGGGACCAAGGGAGGACCGGGCAGCACTCGACAACACACAAGAAGAAAACAGAATGGGTGCCAGGCTAAGAGGCTATACTACCTCAACGCCCAACACCCGAAAGAGTGCTGAAAGAAAGGGGAGAATCTAATTCAGGCTTCCTAACCACTGCCCACTGGATCTACAGACAGGAGTGGATGAGGGACCAAGGGAGGACCGGGCAGCACTCAAGGTAACAGGTCCTCTGCTGGCCGGCACACTCTGCCGGCCGGCAGGGAACCAAGTCAGCTCCCCATCCTAACCTGTGCTAGGTACGGATGTAGGAAGGCAGACACTAATGACATTACGGAAAGGACAGAAGGGAAAGGGACAAGAGGGTCCTGTCCAACCTTGCACTGGTTAAGGATCACCCACGGCCAAGACAGCCCATCTCAGCCTAGGGGGAATCCGGGGAGGGAGGCCGGCAATACTTGCTGCCTCCCTATAACCAATGCAAGGAAGGTATTGCTATTCCAGGGAAAGGGACACACCCCACACCCGGAACAGCAACAAGGACAAGTCTGAAGGGTCACCGAACGAAGGGATCATAACTACAGAAACCTTCAAGAGTGACCGAAGGAGGCTAAACCTCCTATGTCTGTGTCAGACAGCGAGGGAGACTCTACCCCAAGCCAGACCAACACAGACTCAGACTTAAAACACTGCTGTACTGCCCCTCTCTGAACCAGACTAGCTGGAGCAGGAAGGTACAGTACCACCCCAATATAGTTGTATCGAAAGTTAATTCAGATAAACCACTAGGGTTAAGCCCAAGGCTTAAGCAGAGGGAAAGGGTTTGCGCGCCTTCCCCGAAGAGAAGGGAGCAAACGGGGGGAACAAGAAAACATATCAATAGCCTAAGACAACCTAGCCTAGGCACTGGGAGAATCGATTACCTAAATCACCGAAACTCACTCATATCCCATCTTGGAAAAAAATCAGCAAAAACTTATATGTATAACGTTGCCTAACGCTTCAATAAAATTTAAATAACCACACTTGGAAGACTAAATATCATGCAGGAAGTACAAGGGCCAAACGACTAGGCTACAAGGTCTAGCGTAGGCCAGCCGAGGCAAATCCTTCGCCAAGGCACTATACTACAGCATCATAAAAGTATTCCTAAATAAGCTAAGCAGTTAAATTTATTAAAGCGAAAAGGGGGCTGGGAACGTCGCTCTGGCTAACCAAATAAATCCTATCTAGCGAGCGACAGCGTCCAGGGCGCCTCCAGCAGGCAACAGCTCTTGTATCAAAGATAACTCTTTTAATTACTTTAAATTTTACAAAGAGCCTACATTTATACATAAAAGAAATGGTACTCAACTTATCGGAAGCAGAAGAAGTTGGAGAAAGCATATTAGCTTGAGTAAATCCAAGATTTTTGGTAGAAACACAGGGAAAACACCGAGTTGTATAGCTACGCAAAAAGGAATGCAGATGGCGCCAGAATCGGCGCAGGGCACGCTTACGAAACGGGAGAAGAGAGGGCCTTACGAACGGCTCTCCCCTTTTCTTTCTCGTTTTCGTTTTCTTGCCATTTGACCCCTACGAAGTGTTAACTCTGTTCGGGGTACAGATTGCCATGTGGCGTGTCAAGAATACGTCCTCTGATTTTATGCGACATCCCTGGCTCTTTTATTAGGGATATTCGCTCCAGGAGTTAGAATTCTGGGTACCTTAAGGTAAATTCTCTGGGAATATCGCCGTAGTTGTAATATACCCTAGGAAGCTACCTTAGAGGAACTTCCATCAGGACGACATGGCTTGAGCCCAAAAAATAAATTTTTGAACATACTTACCCGCTGGTTATATACTGTAACTTAAAATCCCCCCCTTCCTCCCCTCTAGAGACCTATGGGCGTAAAAAAATCTGAGACTAGGAGGGATAGTTCGGCCTAGCTCCATGGTGGCGCTAGTGTATACCTGGCATATAGATGTGATGGGCGCGAGTTTTGAATTTTCTGCCGGTCAGAAAGAATAAAGCTATTATATATAACCAGCGGGTAAGTATGTTCAAAAATTTATTTTATTATGAAAACATCATTTTTAAAAGTATTTTGTATTTTTAAATATTAAACTTAGCCGGTGAATATATAATAGCTGACGTCTCGGACGGCTCGACAGAAACACAAAAACTCGCGAGCGATCGCCATGAAGGTTGCGGGTGTGCCCACCAGCGCCGACTATCGGCCAGATACCGCATATACATGTAAACAGCCTCAGTTCTTCTCTGTCGGTCTTGTCGACAAGTTGATTCCGCTCGCTGTTGACCTGGAGTTTTCGTCATTCTTGGTGAAGTACTTCTTTTTGGTTTTGAGCTTTCGCAGTGACAGGTGTTTTTCTCTTCAATTAAAACTCTTGAACCCTTTTTTGGATAGCGTTTATTGTTGATGACTTTGGATTGTTTTTGGATTTTCTTTGACTTTTCAAAATGGCTGACCCTTCTCCTATCCCTGGACCTAAATTTCGTAAATGTAATGCTAGGGATTGTAACAAACGTCTTCCCAAGGCCTCTCTCGACCCACATACCGTGTGTTCTAATTGCCGGGGTAAAACCTGCCAATTAGGAGATCGGTGTGATGAGTGCGTGGTACTTTCGGAATTCGACTGGCTAGAGTTTGATAAATATTCTCGTAAGCTTGAGAGAGATAGGGTGAGGAGAAGCTCCTCTAGGTCGTTGGATTTTTCCTCCTCCCATGCCCCTGAACCTAATCCTTCCCCTGTAGTAGTTGTTCCTGAACCCTCTACTAGCACTCATGAACCATCCATGCGGGATATGTTGCTTGCCATTCAAGCTTTGGGCGAGAGAGTCGAGTCGTTAACATCGGACCGTAATCAACTCATGGCGGATGTGAATGTGTTAAAGTGTCAGAGTGCCACATTAGAAAATCGTGGGGATAAAGTGATTAGTGCGCAAAGTGTTTTTAGTGTTGCGACCGAGGGTTTGTCTGTTCGTGCTTGTCGTTCACCTAGTCCGAGACCTCTTTCAGGCTCCCCTGCACCAGGGAGAAGTAATGTCGTAGGACTTAAGGGAACGAGAGGCTTTAACCAACGAACAGACGTTCCCTCTGCGGTATCGGGCGTGTCTCGTCAAGATCGCCCCTACCATAAGACGAGCGAGGCTGTTTTCTCCTCGTCATCCGAAGGCTTCTCGCAAAAGAAACCTTGGAGCAAAGTTTCTAGACCCTTAAAGCGGAAGTCAGTCCCTTCAGGACAGGTCCAGCGTCCTGGCTGTAGCCATTGGGACAGCTCTGACCCTTTGCAGTCGTCGGAAGACTGTTCTCCGATTAAGCGTAAGCGTAACACGGGCTCCGAGAGTCTCGGTAAGAGCAATGTTTTGCCGTCGCAGACGTTACCATCGTCTCGGCCCGTACCGACTCCCATTGATCCTAAATGGGTTGTCCTGCAGGATATGCAGAATAAGCTTGCCTCCCTTATGGAGGAGTATACCGTTGAGCAGGTTCACGATGATCCTCGCCGTTACGCTGATCGAGACTCTGGCCGTCAGCCGCCCAAACGAGCCTTTACTCGTCCTTTTGACGTTTCGAAGCGTGATGTCGGTAGTTTGTCACGACAGTCACGTGACTTGGAGCCTCACTCGATGCAGTCCCGTGTTGACTTTCAGCCGCTGCCGCAGTCTCGTGTTGACGTTCAGCCGCTGCCGCAGTCTCATGTTGACGTTCAGGACGTTCGCCAACCAGCTCAGTTGCCTTGTTTTGACGTTGAGCGTCAAGCACCGCAGTCAAGGGTTGTTTTGACTGCTCAGTCTAGGCAGTATAGGCAATCTCGACTTGACGTCGAGCGTCCATCAGCTCCTGTTGTTGTTGCTGGTCAGTCCTTTCAGCAGCGACATGACGTAGCCTCGACTACTACTGCTGCTCCTTTGCGGGTGGACTTTGCTTGTCAAGCATTGCCACCGCGGCAGGTCTCTCCCTTTCTTGAGACTCATCAATTGTTGGACGAGGTTCCTTCAGATGAGGATGTGGCTGATCCTCCGTCTACTGATATTCCTTTGGATGTTTTATCAGACGTAGAAGAGCCTAAGGCTGCTCAACCTTCGATGGACTTTAAGAAAATCATGATGATTTTTAAGGATCTTTTCCCAGACCATTTTGTTACTTCCGCTCCTCGTTCGCCTCCGTCAGAGTTTGCGCTAGGCTTAGCTGCTGCGAAGCCTTCTTTTACTAAGCTAGTGCTCTCGCGCTCTTCTAAGAGGGCTTTATGCTTGCTGGGCGACTGGTTGGTTACCAGGAGGAGTTTGGGGAAGACGTCCTTTGCCTTCCCTCCTTTTAAACTAGCTTCTAGAGCGAGCGTCTGGTATGACACGGGAGAAGTTCTCGGCTTGGGAGTCCCTGCCTCTGCCCATGGTGACTTCTCAAGCCTCTTAGACTCTACCCGTCGCCTGGCCATGAGACGCTCTAAAGTTTGTTGGTCCGCCTCAGACCTTGACCATCTCCTTAAAGGGGTTTTCAGGGCCTTCGAAGTTTTTAACTTTTTAGATTGGTCTCTAGGAGCATTAAGCAGGAAGATCTCGTCTGCCGACCAGGATGTTTCCGTACTTATTATGTCTTGTATGGACAAAGCCATCCGCGATGGCTCCAATGAGCTCGCCGCCACCTTTACGTCTGGAGTCCTCAAGAAGAGGGATACTCTTTGCTCATTTCTTTCAGCAGGAGTTACTCCCTGTCAGAGGTCGGAGCTTCTCTTTGCCCCCTTATCAGCTGCCTTGTTTCCTCAACAGCTGATCAAGGACATTGCGGCTTCGCTTGTGCAGAAGGATACACACAACCTGATGGCTACTTCTGCTCGCAAGGGAGCTCCTTCGTCGTCTTATGTCGTGAGGCCCAAGGTCGATACCCCAGCGACTAGATTTATCCCGCCCTTTCGTGGCAGAGCCCCCAGCAGGGGAGGCGCTCGTGCCGACGGAAAGAGAGGCAAGAGGAGAGGATCCAAGTCCTCCCGTGGCAGAGTCTGACTGCCCACGTCCTCAGACAGCGGTAGGGGCCAGACTGAACAGCTTCTGGCAGGCCTGGGAGAAGAGGGGTGCAGACCAAGAGTCTGTGTTGTTGCTCAAGGAGGGGTACAAAATACCTTTTGTACGCAGACCTCCTCTAGTAACAGTTCCTCTAGACCTCTCTCCCAGGTATCGAGAGGAGTCAAGAAGACAAGCTCTACAACAGCAGGTGTCTCTGTTACTAGAGAAGGGAGCGGTGGTGAAAGTCTCGGACCTTCAATCACAGTGCTGGACGTCAGTGCGCTCAACGTTTTTGTTATAAAAACAAAATTTACGATGGAGACCACGAAGTACGTCCTAGCAGTGGTCAGAGAGGGAGACTGGATGGTCTCTCTCGACCTGCAGGATGCGTACTTCCACATTCCTATTCACCCAGATTCTCAACCGTATCTGAGGTTTGTTTACAGGAGTGTGGTGTACCAGTTTCGAGCACTGTGCTTCGGCCTCAGCCCTGCTCCTCTCGTGTTTACGAGGCTCATGAGGAATGTGGCAAAATTCCTTCATTTATCGGGAATTCGAGCCTCCCTGTACTTGGACGACTGGCTTCTCAGAGCATCGTCCCGTCATCGCTGTCTGCAGGACCTTCACTGGACGTTGGGTCTGGCAAAGGAGTTGGGACTGTTGGTGAACTTAGAAAAGTCTCAACTGAATCCATCCCAGACTATTCTCTATTTGGGGATGGAGATTCGCAGTCTAGTTTTTTGGGCTTTTCCGTCTGCCACCCGGATAGAGCAAGCCCTGCTCAAAGTCCGCCTTATGCTGAAAAAAGACCGTTGCTCAGTAAGAAGTTGGATGAGCCTCTTAGGGACTCTGTCATCCCTGGAGCAATTTGTCTCACTAGGGAGACTTCACCTTCGCCCTCTCCAGTTCCATCTAGACTCACACTGGAACAAGGGCAAGACTTTGGAAGCTGTGTCAATCCCGGTCTCCGAGCCAGTAAAAGCATGCCTGAACTGGTGGGACAGCAACATAAGTCTGCGAGAGGGTCTGTCCCTAGCAGTCAAGAACCCAAACCACGTGTTGTTCTCAGACGCGTCGGATTTGGGTTGGGGAGCGACTCTGGACGGTCGGGAATGTTCGGGTCTTTGGACGTCGGATCAGAAGAGCATGCACATCAACGGCAAGGAGTTGTTAGCGGTTCACTTGGCCTTGATGAGTTTCGAGAGCATTCTTCGAAACAAAGTGGTAGAAGTCAATTCGGACAACACCACAGCATTGGCGTACATCTCCAAGCAAGGAGGCACTCACTCCCACACACTGTTCGTCATCGCAAGGGACCTCCTCATCTGGTCAAAAAATCGAGGCATCTCCCTGTTGACAAGATTCATCCAGGGGGACTTGAACGTCTTGGCAGACTGTCTCAGTCGGAGAGGTCAGGTGATCCCCACAGAATGGACCCTCCACAAGGACGTGTGCAAGAGTCTTTGGGTGACTTGGGGTCAACCCTCCATAGACCTCTTTGCCACCTCGTTGACCAAAAGGCTCCCGACCTATTGCTCTCCAGTCCTAGATCCAGAGGCGACCCACATAGATGCGTTTCTACTGGACTGGTCTCACCTGGACGCGTACGCATTCCCACCGTTCAAGATCATCAACAAGGTACTGCAGAAGTTCGCCTCTCACGAAGGGACAAGGTTGACGTTGGTTGCTCCCCTCTGGCCCGCGAGAGAGTGGTTCACAGAGGTACTTCAATGGTTGGTAGACGTCCCAAGGAGTCTTCCTTTAAGGATGGATCTCTTATGGCAGCCCCACGTAAGGGATCTTCATCAAAGCCTCCTCGCGCTTCATCTGACTGCCTTCAGACTATCGAAAGACTCTCAAGAGCTCGAGGTTTTTCGAAGGAGGCAGCCAGAGCGATTGCGAGAGCTAGGAGAGCTTCTACCATCAAGGTATACCAGTCGAAGTGGGAAGTCTTTAGAGACTGGTGCAAGTCAGCATCCATTTCCTCTTCCAGTACCTCTGTAGCCCAAATTGCAGACTTTCTCCTACATCTGAGAAATGTTCGCTCCCTCTCAGCTCCCACTATTAAGGGCTACAGGAGCATGTTGGCGTCTGTGTTCAGACATAGAGGCTTAGATCTGTCCAATAATAAAGATCTCCAAGATCTCCTTAAGTCCTTCGAGACCTCTAAGGAGCGTCGTATGGACTCTAAGGAGCGTCGTATGCCAACTCCTGGATGGAACTTAGACGTGGTCCTAAGGTTCCTAATGTCCGACAGGTTTGAGCCATTACATTCAGCCTCCCTGAAGGATCTCACCCTCAAGACGCTTTTCTTAGTGTGCTTGGCTTCGGCTAAAAGGGTCAGTGAGATCCATGCCTTCAGTAGGAACATCGGCTTTTCTACAGATAAAGCCACATGTTCACTTCAGCTTGGTTTCTTGGCCAAAAATGAACTGCCTTCTCGTCCTTGGCCTAAGTCGTTTGATATACCTTGCCTGTCAGAGATCGTAGGCAACGAGCTTGAAAGAGTACTGTGTCCAGTCAGAGCTCTTAAGTTTTATTTAGCTCGTACAAAATCCTTACGAGGTGGATCTGAGGCCTTGTGGTGCTCAGTTAAGAAGCCATCATTGCCTATGTCTAAAAATGCTTTATCGTATTTTATTAGATTTTTAATCCGAGAGGCTCATTCTCATTTGAGTGAAAAAGATCGTTGCTTGCTTAAGGTCAAGACGCACGAAGTAAGAGCTATAGCAACTTCCGTGGCTTTTAAGCAAAACAGATCTCTACGAAGTATTATGGACGCGACCTTTTGGAGGAGCAAGTCGGTGTTTGCTTCATTTTACTTAAAAGATGTCCAGACTCTTTGTGAGGACTGCTACACACTGGGTCCATTCGTTGCAGCGAGTGCAGTAGTGGGTGAGGGTTCTACCACTACATTCCCTTAATTCCAATATCCTTTTAATCTTCTCTTGAAATGTTTTTAATCTTGTTTTGGGTTGTACGGAAGGCTAAGAAGCCTTTCGCATCCTTTTTGATTTGGCGGGTGGTCAAATGTCATTTCTTGAGAGCGCCCAGATTAAGGGTTTTGATGAGGTCCTTTTGTATGCGTTGTCGCCCTGGATACTTCAGCTCCTGGGAGTCTTTCAGCATCCTGAGAGGATGGCTGGGCTTCGTGAGGAAAGCGGACTAACAAGGCAGAGTAATCGTCAGAGTCAGCTTCCTTACCAGGTACCTATATTTATTTGGGTTTTGTTATGATATAACTGTCAAAAACTCTAAGCATATACGCTTATATTGTATTAATACTGGTCTCTACCCACCACCATGGGTGTGAATCAGCTATTATATATTCACCGGCTAAGTTTAATATTTAAAAATGATATTTTGATTATAAAATAAATTTTTGAATATACTTACCCGGTGAATATATAAATTATAGGCCCTCCCTTCCTCCCCGATAGAGACCCAGCGGAATGAGAAGAACTGAGGCTGTTTACATGTATATGCGGTATCTGGCCGATAGTCGGCGCTGGTGGGCACACCCGCAACCTTCATGGCGATCGCTCGCGAGTTTTTGTGTTTCTGTCGAGCCGTCCGAGACGTCAGCTATTATATATTCACCGGGTAAGTATATTCAAAAATTTATTTTATAATCAAAATATCATTTTTCCTAATTATAAAAATGCATCTTTTAACTTAACTTCCCACCATCACCTCCCCCGGAAGTTCCAGATGCAATTAGAGTGACTGTTCAGTGTTCTGTGTACCGGCAAATGCTCTCGCCACTGGCCATTAATTACTGTTATGAGTTCCATCTGCGCTTGAATCAATCTCTAAGGTTTGTATAGTTATGAAGTTTCAACTTTAATATGTTTTTTAATTTAAAAATCTCTTGCTCAGGTATGCGTTGGGTTCTATCATCATGTTTGGTGTGGCCCCAGAATATTTTGGCCTCTGGTTAGTGTGGAGAGGAGTTTCACTGATGCTTCCACACTGGGTGTTTCAGTGGGGTGATGACAAACTCTACAGCCTTTATCAGAGGATGGTTCTTTTCTTCTTTGAAACTTGCACAAGACTAGAGGTAAGTATTTTTTTTTTACATTACGTATACTGTAAACTGTCATTGTAATTGTAGGATACTGATTCATTTTTGCTTTTTTATCCTTAATTATAAATTTCTCCAAATTGCATAGTTTTTGGAATTAAAGGAACCATATTTGTTTCTACACAAATACAAACCTTTGTCCTTTAATAGGAGTAGGATGTCAGTAAAGCTAGAAACTCCGTTGTTAAAATTCCAAAACGAGATGTCAGCTACTGGCTGGTGGCAGGGAAGTCCCACCCCCTGCCAGCTTACTCAGTAAGGACTTTGACTTCAACTGCCAAGTAGTACAGATGTACATACTCTCAGTGTGACAATCTTGGTTGTATTTATTTGTTCTGTAACTGGAATACAAACCTACGCTATTTATTTAGGGGTATTACTTTCTGCGAAGCTGAAATGACGAGCCATTAAAATTTAGCGAGGGTTAACTACCCACACCGCTAGTTAGGGGTAGCTTGCTACCACTCCCACTCACACAACGGTGATTTAGGTCACTTTACTTTTGGCTCGGATGGAGAGCGGTTGTATCCGCTCTTCCTCCTTGCCTATTCTGGACAGCCATTAATTTTTGTCTTTTAACTTACTTTTTCTTATATGTATATATAAGAAGTAAAGCGCAAGGTAAGTGAGGCAAAGAGGGCAGCTGACCTAAGGTGGGGTCAGGGATTGGGTCGTTCATATGAAGAGAATAAGAAGAAGTTTTGGAAAGAAGTGAAGAGAGTAAGGAAGGCTGGCTCAAGAATTGAAGAGACAGTGAAAGAAGGAAATGGAAGGTTGTTGAAAGGAGAGGAGGCAAGGAAAAGGTGGGCAGAATATTTTGAAAGTTTACTGAATGTTGAGGAAAATAGGGAGGCAGATATAATTGCTGTTGCAGGTGTTGAGGTGCCGGTGATGTGAGATGAGAATGAGAGAGATATTACAAGAGAGGAAGGGAGGAGAGCACTAGATGAAACGAGAGTAGGAAAATCATCTGGTATGGATGGTGGGAGAGCTGAGATGTTGAAGGAAGGGGTGTGACGGTACTTGAATGGTTGGTGAGATTGTTTAATATGTGTTTGTTCCGTAACGATTAAAAACCACGCTATTCAATAGGGGTATTACTTTCGGCGTAGCTGAAATGACGAGCCATTAAAACTTAACGAGGGTTTACTACCCACACCGCTAGTTAGCGGGGGTAGGGGAGGGTAGCTTGCTAACCGCCCCCCCCCTCACACACACACCTGTGCTTGAGCCCACTTTGCTCTCGGCTCGGATGGTAGTCGGACGTGTCCGCTGTCATCCTCGCCGTCATTGGTAGCCATTAATGTTTTTTTTGCTTTTTCTTTGACAGTTTTGTGTGTGAAGTTGGCATCTGCTATTATGCGCACCTGCCCTGGATTCCCCGACCGCCCCTATGGAACATGCATGTCGGCGGTCGAGACCGATCCTCACGCCCTTTGTCCTTCCTGTAAGGGCCAACGGTGTGATGGCGATAACAAGTGTAGTGAGTGTAGGGAGTGGTCTACCTCCCAGTGGGAGAGGTTTTCGCGGCGACAGAAGAAGAAGAAGTCCAAACGGGATATTTCTCCTTCGAAGGTTTCTTTGAAAGGAGAAAAACCCAAGGCCTCTTCTTCCGTTGCTTAAACCTCCTCCGAAGCTCCCACTCGATCGGTCTCTTTCAAGAGACCATCGAGTGGTAGCGTAGACCGTTATACTGTACCAAACTCGGGGTTCGAGAGATGGCGTTGCTTCCCCTAGCGAAGCAGCTCCACCTCTCCCCCCGGGGGAGGATTTGTCACTAATCCCCCTGTTTCAGCTTTGGTCTTCCTTGGGGCTCGAGGGTTCGTCCTCCAAAGAAGTCTTACTTGACTACATCCGATTGGGTGCCGCTGTCAAGCAATCGCCGCCTCAGGCAGAGGTTGATCCTCTGTCGATTGTCGACGTTGTGGTGTCAGAGGTATCCAATGTGTTATCACCCATCACCTCTGCCTCTTCAAACCCTACGGTAGCTGACGGCTTAGTTTCTCCTGGTCCTGTTCAACCAACGAGGGAGAAACTAAGTCCAACAGTCTCTCCTGCTAGTGTTTCTTCCCCTCGGGGGAGTTCACTTACAGAGACTCCTCTTCGGAGGACTGCAGAAGGTCAGCTTGCTGATCCTACGGCCCCCTGAGGGCGCATTCGTCGCAAGGCTCGCCTTCCTTCACCTGCGGTGAGGAGGCGCCTCTTTGGTTCTACATCTTCGTTGCAGAGGAGCCTTGTCATCGATCACCGACTGTTCCTGCTTTGGTCCTGGACTTTCTGCGGATCGTTCGCGATCCCCTTCGGTGGAAGGGCATCCTTTCAAAGGACACGTCGACCTTCCACCCGACAGACCTGCCGACCTGCCGTCGCCCTTCCTGGATGCAGATGCGCACTACGCGCCAACGAAACCTGACTTCCACGCTCGTCAGGCCTCGTCAACTAACCCTAATAGACGGCATCAAGGGCGTATGCGCCATCGCGCACATACATCCCATACGCGCTATGCACACACTCATGAACATACGCGCCCACGTTCTCCTGCGCGCCAGGCTTTGCCTGAGCAGACAGACGCACGGCCACGCCCAGCTGCGCGCCAACCTTCACCTGCACGCCATCAACCTCCTGCGCGCCAGCGCTCTCCAGAGTACTCCAGCGCGCCAGCGCTCTCCTGCGCGCCAGCGCTCTCTTACGTGCCAGCGGTCTCCTGCGCGCCAGCGCTCTCCCGCGTGCCAGCACCCACGCCCAGCAGTCATCTCTCCTGTGCGCCCACGACCTCCTGATCTGGGCGCTGTTGGGAAGTCAACTAGATTGACTTCTTCCACGCGCCAGCTCTTGCCATCGCGCCAGCACTCGCCTGCACGCCAGCTTTCGCCATCGCGCCGACATGCGCCATTGCCTGCACGCATCCACGAGCATACGCGCGCCCTCGCCCATCCTCTCCTGCAGTTGAGTGCCCACAAGACACTCGCCCACGAGCAGCACATTCTTCAACTGCGCGCCCGCGCGCCAGAGGTCTTTCTCCTGCGTGCGCTCGCCCTACGACTGCTTCAGGCACACGCGAACTCTCGCCCACGCGCCCGCGCACTCAACGCCCTGATCCTGCGCCCCCACGCGCGCGCGAATACTCGCCCGCAACAGTCTTCTGCACATGCTCCTGTGTGCCCACAGTCTCCCGCACGCGCTCCTGTGCGCCCACAGTCTCCCGCACGCGCTCCTGTGCGCCCACAGTCTCCCGCACGCGCTCCTGTGCGCCATCAGTCTCCCACGCGCGCGCGGCAACAGTCTCCCGCACGCAATTCCCGGTATTCTATCCTCGCGCGAGCACCATTACGCGCCCCTGCGCGAGCGTCAATATCCTCCCGCGCGCGAGACTGCTGAACTACGCACGGCAAGGTCACCATCGTCTCATTCCCCTCCCCGCAAACACATAACAGCGCACATTGTGGAGGAAGTGAAACATCTAAAGGGGTCCAGGATCCCTAAGCCTTTCCAGGCGAACCCACCAATGAGAACTCCCTTCAATTCCTGTTCCTCCAAAGGGTGTGTCTGACAGCGCGTCCGTCAGTCAACAGCCTTGGTTCGGTGCACTAATCAGAGACGTTACACAGGCGTTCAACCCTGTTTTCTCTGAATTAGGTCACAGATCCTTGGCTGTTTCCACACCTTTGAAGAGAAAAAGAGGAGTTCCAGACGCGGTAACTTTTCCAAGGGCTAAGTTGACTCCATGCAAGCCTTCGAGGCAGGTTCCTTCTTTCTCCCAGACTTTCTCTCCTTCCCTGTCGGACGAAGATTTCCCGTCCTCAGGGGAATCAAGTGAGGTGAGAATTTCCCCCATCGCACCAATGGGTGAAACCTGTCCTCGCGCTGAGATGTCTTCTAAAGTGGGGGCTGGAAGGAACTTACCATCTTTGTCAATGTTAGAGTCCTACATCCTTCCCAGGAAGGAGTCTAAGGACTCTAAGACTTTACCAAAGTCCTCTACAAGGACCAGGACAGAGCCAACTAGCCACTCAGAGAACGTCCGCGACTCTCCCCAAGAAGGGCCTTTGGGGACAGGAGACTTCGCTGCAAGTCCTACGTCAGGAGGAGACCAGCAAGAGTCAGAACATGCGTTTTGGCAAGTTCTGACTCTAGTGAGGGCTCTCAACGGGTTTTCCGACCAAGAGATTCCTCCTCGAGAGGGCAAGACACGGTCTTGGACCGTGTATTTGGTACTCAGAAACCCTCTAAGACCAGTGCAGCTCTGCCCTGGTCTCAAGGGGTTAAGAGTACCAGAGACAAGATCGCTGTACAGCTCTCCGAGATGGCCGCCTCCAACCGTTCCAGTGCCACCAACAAGCTCCTGCCACTTCCTCGCGTACAGCAGAGGAGGTACTTCGAGATCCTTAAGGAGCCTTGTTTAGCTCTTCCGCTTCACCACTCGTCGGAAGAGCTTACCAGGGGAGTCCCTCTTGAGAGACACTCCAACCGGCAGGTCTCACTCTTGGCAACCGAGATCCTTAACCAGGAGATAGTTGCGAAGTATGCTATGCAAGCCACTTCGTGGCTCGACATCTGGTTGGGGACCTTAGGTATCCTGATACATTCTGAGGACTTCTCCAAAGAACATACCAGGAAAGCTATGGAGACTTTTCTACTCTCAGGTACTCGCACAATCGAGTTTCTGGCCCACCAAGTCTCGAACTTGTGGGCAAACACCATCCTGAAACGTCAGGATGCGGTAGCTGAGAGATTCCATCAGAAGGTCCCTAGCACCGAGATAAATAGGCTCAGACATTCCTCTTTAGAGGGATCCATCCTGTTTGAGCCTAAGGATGTGGAACAGGCTGTTGAGAGGTGGAGGAAGTCCCATCAAGACTCCCTCCTTCATAGGGCTTTAACATCTAAGCCCTATAAGCCTCCAGCACCTCAGCAGTCCCGTCCAGCCAAGACCGCTAAAACGACGACAGCAGCGAAGACCGTGGTGTCTAAGCCCTTTCCTGTCAAGGATAGGAAAGGTAAAAAGTCCTCCAGGGGAGGCAAGAATCCTAGAGGGAGCAGCCGAAGCCGCAAACGCTAGGATTGGCAGTCCCCCTGCATGTCCACCAGTGGGGGGACGCCTACAAAGCTGCTCAGGCAGGTGGAAGCAACTCGGGGCCGATTCCTGGACGATCTCCGTGATCAGTCAGGGATATCGCGTCCCGTTCACAACATCTCTACCTCCCCTGACGACGAATCCAGTGTCATTGAGCTCCCTTGCCATGGGATTGGCAAGGGGGCAAGCCCTTCGGGCAGAAGTCTAGACCCTGTTGAAGAAGGGCGCTCTCCAAGAGGTCCTCGACGAATCTCCAGGCTTCTTCAGTCGACTCTTTCTTGTAAAGAAGGCGTCTGGAAGCTGGAGACCAGTCATCGACCTTTCAGCTCTGAACAAATTTGTCAAACAAACACCGTTCAGCATGGAGACGGCGGACACGGTCAGACTAGCAGTAAGACCGCAAGACTTCATGTGTACACTGGACCTAAAGGACACGTACTTCCAGATCCCAGTCCATCCGTCTTCAAGGAAGTACAGTACTTAAGATTCAGCCTAGACAACAAAAAGTACCAGTTCAAGATGCTGTGCTTTGGTCTCTCCACAGCACCACAAGTTTTCACCAGAGTGTTCACCCTAATATCATCGTGGCCACACAGGATTGGCATCCGTCTCCTTCGTTATCTGGACGACTGGTTAATCCTAGCAGACTCGGTGTCATCCCTTCTTCAACACCGAGACAAACTTCTGAGACTTTGCCAAGATCTTGGGATCATGGTAAATCTCAAGAAGTCTTCACTGCTTCCCACTCAAAGACTGGTATACCTAGGCATGATTATAGACACCAATCTCCACAAAGCCTTCCCATCAGACGACAGGATAGCAAGGCTGAGGAAGGTTGCAAGTCCTTTTCTCAGACGACAAGAACTTCCAGCGCAATTGTGGTTACGTCTCCTCAGTCACCTTTCATCGCTGGCTCGTCTAGTTCCCAACGGTCGCCTCAGGATGAGATCCCTCCAGTGGCGACTCAAGTCCCGGTGGAATCAAGGTTACGATTCCCCGGACGTCCAGATCCCCATGGGACCTGCGGAACTAACGGACCTCCAGTGGTGGGTGGCAGACGAGAACCTACGAAAAGGAGTGGATCTTCTTGTCCTCCCCCCGGATTTGATGCTGATTTCGGAGGCTTCGAAGAAAGGGTGGGGGTCCCACATGCTGCACCACACGACCTCAGGCCTTTGGTCAGTGTCAGAAAAGTATCTCCATATAAATGTCCTAGAGATGAAGGCCGTCTTTCTGTCCCTTCAACAGTTCCAACAGTACCTGGCAAGTCACTCTGTGGTGGTGATGAGCGACAACACCACAGTAGTGGCCTACATCAACAAACAAGGAGGTACTTTTTCGCAGCAACTATCCCATCTAGCAGTAGAGATACCGAGATGGGCCGAAATCCACTTGATACCACTATCGGCACGCTTCATTCCAGGCAAAAGGAATGTGCTCGCCGACAATCTGAGCAGAGCATCTCAGATAGTGAGTACTGAGTGGTCTTTGGATCATCCAGTAGCCAACAAAGTCCTGACTTTGTGGGGTTCTCCGACTGTGGATCTTTTTGCAACGGCCCTGAACTTCAGGCTCCTGCTGTACTGTTTCCCAGTCCCAGACCCCATGGCTCTCTGGCAAGATGCTTTCCAACAATGGTGGGACAACATCGACGTTTACGCCTTTCCCCCATTCTGTCTGATGAGGAGGGTACTCAACAAGACCAGAACATCGGTCAATCTGTAAATAACCCTCATGGCTCCGCTATGGCATCACGCGGAATGGTTCCCGGACCTTTTGCAACTCCTAACGGAGCTACCAAGAGAACAAACAACCACATGCCAACATCTTCCACAAAGCTGTAGGTTCAATACGACTTCACGCCTGGAGACTATCCAGCATCTCCTCTCTGAGAGAGGATTTTCACAACAAGCTGCTGTCCGGATGTCTGGACACCTGCGAAAGTCTTCGGCAGCAGTCTACCAGGCAAAGTGGAAAGTCTTCTGTGGTTGGTGTCGTGGAAGGGGTATCTCTCCACTCGATGCCACTATTCCAACAATAGCGGAGTTCCTCGTGTATTTGCGTGAAGAAATGCGCCTTTCAGTCTCGGCATTGAAAGGCTATCGCTCAGCCTTAAGTCTAGCCTTCAGGCTGAAAGGAATGGGCATTTCTTCATCGCTAGAACTTTCTCTACTCATACGTAGTTATGAACTTACCTGCCCTCAGTCGGAAGTGAGACCTCCCCCATGGAACGTGGTTCGAGTTCTCAGGTCTCTTAAGAGACCTCCCTATGAACCATTACGCCAGGCATCAGATCGCCACCTAACCTGGAAGACGGTATTCCTACTAGCTTTGGCCTCGGCCAAGCGAGTCCGCAAACTTCATGGTCTCTCGTATGACATCGCCCATTCAAGGGGATGGGGAGAGTTAACGTTCAACTTCGTCCCTGAGTTTATTGCTAAGACTCAGAATCCAGGAGTGGCGGATCCTCAATTCGACTCCTTCCGGATTTCTAGTCTCCGTTCTGTAACAGATGACCCAGACCATCTCTTACTATGCCCAGTAAGGAGTTTGAGGCTATATCTCAAAAGAACAGCTGCAGTACGTCCTCATGTGCCAGCACTATTCGTCAGCACAGGAAGGACTAAGAGGAGGGTCACCAAGAACACCACATCTGCCTGGATTCGTAGGGTTATTGACCTGGCCTTGAATCCAGATCCTCCTCCGTCACGTCGCCCTAGAGCACATGATGTCAGGGGCATAGCTACGTCCCTGGCCTTCAAAAGAAATTTCTCAGTGAAGCAGGTTCTTCAAGCGGGGGTGTGGAATCGCCAAACAACGTTCACACCCCACTACCTGCAAGACGTGACCCACAGTAGGCTCGATACGTTCTCTATCGGCCCTGTGGTGGCTGCACAACAGCTATTTTAAAACCTCAAGCTCCTTATTGGACAAGTAGCAGAAGGTTGAGGGCATTTTTACCCTGTTTTAGTCTGCATGAATGAAAAGGTTTGACTAGCCCTTATTCTTTTCTTCATTCTCCCCTCTCTTGGGGAAAGCAGCATCCTGGGTTCTCTGCATAGCTGACCTCAAACCACTGCAGGTAAACCATGCTCCCTTGTATTCCTAGCATTAAGATTAATACTGTTACGTCCCCATACCCTAACAAGGTGGTATTGGGAGTCCTTTTCTTCAAGTTTCTATCTAAAGAACTTCAGAATCACTTCCTAGGATGAGTCACACTTCTTCATACCTTCACACACAGCTTGCGTAGGCCGCACTCTTTGTGTAGCAAGGTTCTAGCGAGGTGCAGGGACTCCTTATTTCTTGGGTGCTTACACACTCAAATAACGAGTCCCCGGGCAAAGCCAAAAAGCCAGAACTGGCTGGGACGTCCACCCTTCCTAATGGGTGAGTCACCCCTATTAAATAGCGTGGTTTGTAATCCAGTTATGGAACAAATGACAAATTCGTAGATAATTTTTATTTTTCCTAACTATACTGTACAAACCTTAGCTATTTAACCAAACTTGCCCACCAGCCCTATCCCCCTTGAAGTCCTACCTCCAAGAAAGTGAACTCAAGCACAGGTGTGTGTGAGAGGGGGGGCTAGCAAGCTACCCTCTCCTACCCCCGCTAACTAGCGGTGTGGGTAGTAAACCCTCGTTAAATTTTAATGGCTCGTCATTTCAGCTATACCGAAAGTAATACCCCTATTAAATAGCTAAGGTTTGTATAGTTAGGAAAAATACAAATTATCTACGAATTTTTCATTTTATGTTGTCAATGGTACCAGTAGATTGGGTTTGTGCATGTATTGTACCGCTATATAAGGGTAAGGGAGATGTGCATGAGTGTTGTAATTCAAGGGGTATTAGTTTGTTGAGTGTAGTTGGAAAAGTGTATGGTAGAATATTGATTAATAGGATTAAGGATAAAACAGAGAATGCAATCTTAGAAGTACAGGGTGGTTTTAGAAGAGGTAGGGTTTGTATGAATCAGATTTTTACAGTTAGGCAGATATGCGAGAAATATTTAGCAAAAGGTAAGGAGGTGTATGTTGCGTTTATGGATCTGGAGAAAGCGTATGATAGAGATGATAGGGAAGTAATGTGGAATATGATGAGGTTATATGGAGTTGGTGGAAGGTTGTTGCAAGCAGTGAAAAGTTTCTACAAAGGTTCTAAAGCATGTGTTAGGATAGGAAATGAAGTGAGCAATTGGTTTCTGGTGAGAGTGGGGCTGAGACAGGGATGTGTGATGTCGCCGTGGTTGTTTAACTTGTATGTTGATGGAGTGGTGAAAGAGGTGAATGCTCGAGTGCTTAGACGAGGATTGAAACTGGTAGACGAGAATGACCATGAATGGGAGGTAAATCAGTTGTTGTTTGCGGATGATACTGTACTGGTTGCAGATGCGGAAGAGAAGCTTGGCCGATTAGTGACAGAATTTGAAAGGGTGTGTGAGAGAAGGAAGTTGAGAGTTAATGTGGGTAAGAGTAAGGTTATGAGATGTACGAGAAGGGAAGGTGATGCGAGGTTGAATGTCATGTGGAATGGAGAGTTACTTGAGGAGGTGGATCAGTTTAAGTACTTGGGGTCTGTTGTTGCAGCAAATGGTGGAGTGGAAGCATATGTACGTCAGAGAGTGAATGAAGGATGCAAAGTGTTGGGGGCAGTTAAGGGGGTAGTAAATAATAGAGGGTTAGGCATGAATGTAAAGAGAGTTTGTATGAGAAAGTGATTGTACCAACTGTGATGTATGAATCAGAGTTGTGGGGAATAAAAGTGAGGTAGAGACAGAAATTGAATGTGTTTGAGATGAAGTGTCTAAGGAGTATGGCTGATGTATCTCGAGTAGATAGGGTTAGGAACGAAGTAGTGAGGGTGAGAACGAGTGTAAGAAATGAGTTAGCAGCTAGAGTGTATATGAATGTGTTGAGGTGGTTTGGCCATGTTAAGAGAATGGAAAATGACTGTCTGCTAAAGAAGGTGATGAATGCAAGAGTTGATGGGAGAAGTGCAAGAGGAAGGCCAAGGTTTGGGTGGATGGATGGAGTAAAGAAAGCTCTGGGTGATAGGGGGATAGATGTGAGAGAGGCAAGAGAGCGTGCTAGAAATATGAATGAATGGTGAGCGATTGTAACGAAGTTCCGATAGGCCCTGCTGCTTCCTCCGGTGCCTTAGATGACTGCGGAGGTAGCAGCAGTAGGGGATTCAGCATTATGAAGCTTACTCTGTGGTGGATAACGGGGGAGGGTGGACTGTGGCATCCTAGCAGTACTAGCCGAACTCTTTTGAGTCCCTTGTCAGGCTGGGAGGAACGTAGGGGAGAGGTCCCCGTTTTTTTTTATTTGTTTGATGTCGGCTACCCCCTAAATTGGGGGAAGTGCCTTGGTATATGTATGTATATGTATATATATGAAAACATTCTTAATGTTTTTATATATATATATATATATATATATATATATATATATATATATATATATATATATATATATATATATATATATATATATATATATATATATATATATATATATGTATAGAAATATTGTAAGCTTCCTTTTCAGTGTTTGTACTGTGCGTGTGATACATATGCGCCAGGTTCTCAAGACACTTGCACAAGGCCAAGGAACCTTCCCTTCCGACCTCTCCCCCCCTTGTCCATCTGTCTTCCCGTTGACTCGCCCGCCACCGCAGGGGAATCGTCATCGTTAGGACCTCCTCGTTCAACTGTTGTCTTCACCTTTCCTTCTTCCTACGGGAAACATGCATTACTGAGCGAAGGGAGTGTGGCCTCACAGAGATTGACTACGGTCTTTTTCTTCTCAAAACCGTTCACCTTTCATGGGCCTCCGACAGTGTACTAACGGGGGGAGCACCATTCCCGTTCGCGGGTTAGGTTGCGCTTCCGATTGTTTTTCTCAATTATTTAAGTGAAATTATAATTGTTTGTAATTGTAACTTTTCAGCTTCTTCTCCGTGGGGAACACTTCCCTTCGGAGGATCAGTGGTTCTTCTATTAGTGAATATTTTTTGCTGATTTAATAATTGTAATTCTTGTTTTATTACAGTTACTCTCCGCTCCCCTTCTCCCGTCGATGGCGACGGGTGAAGGGAGGGCGCAATACTTATTCTATGTTGCCTGGGAAATCTGCTGTCACTGCTGTCCCTCAGAGGACGTCATCATGGGCGTCATCCTTTCTCTTAAGAAGTACGCCCATAGCAACACCTGATCAGCACTTCATCTTCAAGGATCTAGCTCCGCCTACGATTCCTCAGGTAGCGCTCTCATCAGGTAATCTTAGAGCGCTACCAGGAGGTTCGCCTCCAGGGGTTGGACAACTTTCCCTTCCGAGGGAGAGTTTCCTCCCCAGGCGTGAGGTTGTTTCTCCCTTCCGAGGGAGAACTTCCTGCATCTTCATCACTTCATCGACTCCAACTACTGTTGCTGTCTTCGCCTAGACTACACTCTCCCCCTTGCTGAGTCTCTCTTCCTTCGGGGGCAGAGCATAATCTTAGGCAAGTTTCTCCTGCAAAGTGATCACCTCTCTCGTTCGTGAGAGGGGCCACTCATAGAGACTCATCTTCGGAGGATTGCTACTGAGCATCATGGGCGTCATCTCTTCCTGAACCTTCCCATGACAACGCTATAGTGGATGTTCTCCCTTCCAAAGGGCACATCCCAGTTCCTGATCGTCCTACCAGCTGACCTGCCGACCTACCAGCGCAACCTCGCGCTGCAGCTAGTCCTTGGACTTCAGTCCTGGACTCTTCTGTGGATCGTTCGCTATCCCCATCAGTGGATATTCGCCCTTCCAAAGGGCACATCCCAGTTCCTGATTGTCCTGCTAGCGCAACCTTGCCATAGAGAGCAATGTTTGCCAGCGCACCAACTATCTTACGATCACTGGTACTGTACAACAACTTCGCTCTCCTGCTCGCAAACGGTTTCCTGCGCCTGCACGCTAGCGCTCTCATGCCCGCCAGCATTTTCCCGCACTCCATCACGCTCCCGCACGCTTGCGCCATTGTTGTCGTATACGCCAGCACTCTCCTGTGTGCCAACTATCTCTGCGTACCAGCGTTCGCCTGTGCGCCAGCTCTCTCCTGCGCCTTCCCGCCAACGATCTCTGCTCACCAGCGTTCCCCTGAGCGCCAACGATCTCTGCTCACCAGCGTTCCCCTGTGCGCCAACGATCTCTGCTCACCAGCGTTCCACTGCGCGCCAACGATCTCTGCTCACCAGCGTTCGCCTGCGCGCCATTGCTTTCGTGCGCGCCAGCACTCTTCCGCGCACGCTCGCCAGCACTCTTCCGCGCACGCTCGCCAGCACTCTTATGCGCACGCGCGCCGGCAGTTTCTGCAAGCGCGTGCCAGCAGTTTCTGCAAGCGCGTGCCAGCAGTTTTCCGTGCGTGCGCCAACAGCCTTCCTCGCGCGCGCACCACCGTTGTCCGAAGCGTCAGCGCTCTCCTGCGCGCCAACGATCTCTGCACACCAGCGTTCGCCTGTGTGCCAGCTCTCTCCTGTGCCTGCGCAGCAATGATCTCTGCTCACCAGCGTTCGCCTGAGTGCTAGCTCTCTCCTGCGTGCCAGCAGTCTTTTGCGCGCGCCATCGTTGTCCCATGCGCCAGCGCTCTCCTGCGCGCCAACGATCTCTGCGCACCAGCGTTCGCCTGCGCGCCAGATATCTCCTGCGCCTGCGCAACAACGATCTCTGCTCACCAATGTTCACCTGTGCGCCAGCACTCTTCTGTGCACGCGCGCCAGCAGTCTTCTGTGCATGCGCGCCAGCAGTCTTCTGCACGCGCCACCGTTGTCCTATGCGCCAGCGTTCTCCTGCGTGCCAACGATCTCTGCGCATCAGCGTTTGCCTGCACGCCAGCTCTCTCCTGCGCGCCAGCAGTCTTCCGATCGCGCCGTCGTTATGCTATGCGCCAGCGCTCTCCTGCTCGCCAACGATCTCTGCGCATCAGCGTTTGCCTGCACGCCAGCTCTCTCCTGCGCGCCAGCACTCTTCCATGCACGCGCGCCAGCAGTCTTCCGCTCGCTCCGTCGTTGTCCTATGCGCCAGCGCTCTCCTGCTCGCCAACGATCTCTGCGCATCAGCGTTTGCCTGCACGCCAGCTCTCTCCTGCGCGCCAGCACTCTTCCGTGCACGCGCGCCAGCAGTCTTCCGCTCGCGCCGTCGTTGTCCTATGCGCCAGCGCTCTCCTGCTCGCCAACGATCTCTGCGCACCAGCGTTTGCCTGCACGCCAGCTCTCTCCTGCGCGCCAGCACTCTTCCGCGCATGCGCGCCAGCACTCTTCCGCGCATGCGCGCCAGCACTCTTCCGCGCATGCGCGCCAGCACTCTTCCGCGCATGCGCGCCAGCAGTTTCCGCAAGCGTGTGCCAGCAGTTTTCCGTGCGTGCGCCAACAGCCTTCCTCACTCGCGCACCATCGTTGTCCGATGCGTCAGCGCTCTCCTGCGCGCCAACGATCTCTGCACACCAGCGTTCGCCTGTGCGCCAGCTCTCTCCTGTGCCTGCGCAGCAATGATCTCTGCTCACCAGCATTCGCCTGAGTGCTAGCTCTCTCCTGCGCGCCAGCAGTCTTCTGCGCGCGCCATCGTTGTCCCATGCGCCAGCGCTCTCCTGCGTGCCAACGATCTCTGCGCACCAGCGTTCGCCTGCGCGCCAGATATCTCCTGCGCCTGCGCAACAACGATCTCTGCTCACCAGTGTTCACCTGTGCGCCAGCTCTCTCCTGCGCGCCAGCACTCTTCCGTGCACGCGCGCCAGCAGTCTTCTGTGCACGGGCGCCAGCAGTCTTCCGCACGCGCCACCGTTGTCCTATGCGCCAGCGTTCTCCTGCGCGCCAACGATCTCTGCGCATCAGCGTTTGCCTGCACGCCAGCTCTTTCCTGCGCGCCAGCACTCTTCCGTGCACGCGCGCCAGCAGTCTTCCGCTCGCGCCGTCGTTGTCCTATGCGCCAGCGCTCTCCTGCTCGCCAACGATCTCTGAGCATCAGCGTTTGCCTGCACGCCAGCTCTCTCCTGCGCGCCAGCACTCTTCGGTGCACGCGCGCCAGCAGTCTTCCGCTCGCGCCGTCGTTGTCCTATGCCCCAGCGCTCTCCTGCTCGCCAACGATCTCTGCGCATCAGCGTTTGCCTGCACGCCAGCTCTCTCCTGCGCGCCAGCACTCTTCCGTGCACGCGCGCCAGCAGTCTTCCGCTCGCGCCGTCGTTGTCCTATGCGCCAGCGCTCTCCTGCTCGCCAACGATCTCTGCGCATCAGCGTTTGCCTGCACGCCAGCTCTCTCCTGCGCGCCAGCACTCTTCCGTGCACGCGCGCCAGCAGTCTTCCGCTCGCGCCGTCGTTGTCCTATGCGCCAGCGGTCTCCTGCTCGCCAACGATCTCTGCGCACCAGCGTTTGCCTGCTCGCCAGCTCTCTTCTGCGCCTGCGCAGCAACGATCTCTGCTCACCAGCGTTTGCCTGCGTGCCAGCTCTCTCCTGCGCGCCATTGCTTCCGCGCGCGGCAGCACTCTTCTGCCTACGCCAGCCCTCTTACTCACGTGCGCGCCAGCCCTCTTTCGCAAGTGCGCGCGCTAGCAGTCTCCCGCGCGCGCGTTAGCAACAGCCTTCCGTGCGCTCGCCAGCGCTCTCCTACGTGCAAGTTCTCACCCGCAGTCGCGTGCCCAGGCACCACCCTTGCGTGACCAGTCACGTTCTTCTGCGCATTCTAGGGAGACTGCACAAAAACCTACACAGTGCCTTACCGCACCCCTGCGCTCTCCTGCGCACCTGTTTTGGTACTATCCTTTGGGTAGGGTATGGAGTGGACCATCTGTGAAGTATACTCTCGCTGTGTGAATAGTGGAGAAAGCAAATTTCCTTTCTATCTTATGATACTTTTTTATTATTCTCAAGTAGGAAAACCAACAAAACAAACAACAACACAAAAAAGTAAAACCCCACCCTTGACGATGGACCCTTCAAACCCTGATGCCCCATCCCTGGATTTGCAGGCACAGTTGACGACCTCTGGCAATTCATTTAAAGAAAAATCTTTTGACGGCTTTGAAACTAAAAAGGACCATCTTTCAATACTGTACTAAAAAATCAAGTAATTTGGGCAACACAGGAAAACTGAAAATCCAGTATGTTACCTAAATTGCATTAGACACAGATTGCGATGTGATATATAAAGCATTTGAATGTTACGGCTTAATCAGGGAGTTAGGGATGCAACTCGAAGGTGACAAATGAGATTCTTGGATATCCTTTGATACTCATGATGAAGCATTTAATGCAATATATAATATTATGAATATTAAAATAAATAATTTGAATATAAAGGGTGCTCTGTGTGATGGGTACCTAAAGATCTTGATGTGTACAAACCTGAAGATGGGATAGATAAAGATATAGAGGTGGTTGTGCCCTCCCAGAGAAAACCAAAACCATCAGTGTGGCTAGTTGCTCAATTGATAGGAGGCACAGGAAATTACTTTAGGATCAGTAAATTTCTTCAGAAGAAAGTTGAAACAATCATGCCGGAGATATATCTGTGTATGGAAAGAATAGTTTTCTCATACATGCCAATCATACACGCAATCCACAATATTATCCAATTTAAAGACAAATAGCGAAGATATAAAGCTGGATGTCAAACTCCATCTAAACTTTAGTTATGGAAAGGGAGTAGTTTTTAATAGAGACTTACATGAATTTATGGAAGAGGAGATACTGGCCATGTGTCCATTACCAGTGTGGAAGGTGCAGAAGGTTCCTGAGACATCCATGATTATCCTTACTTTCCAGGATGCTGATGTACCTTTCCACCTTGTGATTGAAAATGAAAGGATTAACGTTTGACTTTTTAAACAAAAACCACTTCAATGTTTCAGTTGTTTAAATTTTGGACACCCTTTCAAAGTCTGCCAAAAGGAGAAAATTTGTTGCATTTGCTCCGAACATTACCATGGAGAGTGTACAATTGAGGCCGGATGTTTAAACTGTAATTTAAATAATAAATCTGCTGCCAGGAGTTGCCAGCAATATAAATTAGAAGAGTCATCCCTAAATAAATCCAGTATTGAACATATAAGTGTGGGGCATGCCAAGAGACTATTGAATAGATTAACAAGTATGCCAAGGCACTGAAATCAGGAGGAAAATTGCTGCAGGAGACATTAGCCCACCTATTACTGGCAGTATTTCTCAAATAGAAATATGCCATCTGGTAACAATCTGCATGATGAGGCAAGAATTTCACTTTCTAAGGCTTTGCCAACCTCTTGAACCTTTGTCCCTAGTACAAAGGAAAATACTAACCTCTCTCAGGCTCTATCTTTGCCATATCTGATAGCCGTTTCACTTAAAACCGAATTATCAGGTGCATCTGTAGTTGGGAAGATGCCAAAATCTGATAAATCACTACCTTTTAATTGGAAAAGAGAGAGACCTCCATCTCTCTCTCACCCCCTTCCATTAAGAACACTAAAGTTATGACATCAAATAGATATGATGTTTTGTTTGTGGATATTTTAGATCAACAAGAAAACTTGAATCAATCCAAAATTCAAGTTGAGGTACACCATCCCCCTCAACAATTAGGTCAAAACATGAATAAGGCAAATGTAAAACCTAATTTATCAAGACCCTCCTTTATGAAGCCTACAGGAAATAATGTTAAACCAAAAACTGCAAATGGGAAGACCTCATCCAAGATGTCTTCCAGAAAAAAAACCATAGTTTTCTCCATTTTGCAATGGAATTGTCAGGGTTTAAGGGCCAAATATGAAACTTTTGCTCCTCATTCATGAGCACTCCCCCATAATTATATGTCTACAAGAGAGCAAAATTGATGATAATACTCCTTGTCCTCGCAAATATATTAATTATAGGACACCATGTGATCACCGAGTTTGGACCCATAGAGAAAGTCTCATATAAGTTCGTCGAGATGTTCCCCAAATATCGTTGTCTATTCATACACCTCTGCAGGCAGTATTTGTACAGTTTGATTCAGGTAGAAAATATACAATTTGCTCTCTGTACTTACCTCCTCAATCTTTTACTTGGATATTTGAATGGTAGTCATCCTTTATGGGGGGTGTTTTAGCAAACAGCAGGGGCAATATATCATCAATTGTGGAAAATCCAACACACTTTCATGTTCAGACAGGTACCCTGTCATGCATTGACCTTTCTATTGCAAGCTCTAACTGCCTTCTTGATTTCGATTGGAAGACATTAGGTGATTGGCATACTACTGATCATGCACCAATCATTATAAACACCAACAATGGTCCACCTTTACAGAGATTGCCACAATGGAATCTTGACAAGGCAGACTGGGATAGATTTCATGAGCTAAACAAAATTGAAGGAAATGCAGAACAGTTTGAGAATATTGATGATGCCATAGACTTGCTGAATGGAACACTTCATACAGCAGGAGTCAATTCAATACCCAAAACAACAGGTTTATTCAAACAATGACTAGTCCCCTGGTGTTCTTCAGAACTAACTACCTAGCACAGAACCACAAGAAGGTCTTTAACTCAATTGTGCAGACACCGTACTGAGGAAAATTTTATTATATACAAGAAATGAGCATAGTTCCATCGTGCCATGAAAGAAACTAGGCACCAGTCTTGGGTGTCTTTTGTTACCTCCATTAACAGTAGAATACCACCATCTTCTGTGTGGAGGAAAGTAAAAAAGATAGCAGGCAAATTCACCCCTAACCCACCACCAGTGTTGAAGGTTAATGGACTGTATATAACTTGAGCAACTGAGGTTAACACTGCCTTGGCTGATCATTTCTCAAATGTATCAAGCAAGTGTGAAGCAGCTCCTGGTCACCAGTATAGGAGCACTGAAGAAAAGAAAATTTTAAATTTTGCAACGGGAAGGGAAGAGTCATACAATTCTCCTCTAACTGAAAGAGAATTTGGTTTTGCACTTGCTACGTGTAATAGAGCTGATGGAATTCCAAATGCAATGATTAAACATGTAGCTGTTAATACCAAGTTATTTATTTTAAGTGTTATTAACCCTTTTACCCCCAAAGGACGTACTGGTACGTTTCACAAAAGCCATCCCTTTACCCCCATGGACGTACCCGTACGTCCTTGCAAAAAAAATACTTTAAAAATTTCTTTTTTTATATTTTTGATAATTTTTTGAAAAAATTCAGGCATTTTCCAAGAGAATGAGACCAACCTGACCTCTCTATGACAAAAGTTAAGGCTGTTAGAGCAATTTAAAATAAATATACTGCAAAATGTGCTGGGAAAAAAATAACCCCCTGGGGGTTAAGGGTTGGAAATTTCCAAATAGCCTGGGGGTTAAAGGGTTAACAGAATGTGGCTTGATCATAGTTATGTAAGTGTTTGGGAACTAGCCATTATTTTAGCCTTTTTTAAAACCCGGTAAGGATAACTTTTTAGTTGCAAATTTTCGACCAATTGCATTGACATCTTATGTAAGATCATGGAGAAGATGATCAATGCAAGACTGATATGGTACCTGGAAAAGAAGGGTATTTTACCACCTATCCAGTGTGGATATAGAAAAATGCATTCAACGACTGACGTGTTGATACGACTTTAATCCTCTATTTGTGAAGCCTTTGCTCCCAAACAACACCACATAATAGTCTTTATTGACCTTGAAAAGGCATATGATCCATCCATATACCAAGGCACTTCCCCCAATTTTGGGGGGTAGCCGACACCAACAATGAAACAACACAAAAAGGGGACCTCTACTCTCTATGTTCCTTCAGCCTAATCAGGGACTCAACCGAGTTCAGCTGGTACTGCTAGGGTGCCACAGCCCAACCTCCCACATTTCCACCACAGATGAAGCTTCATAATGCTGACTCCCCTACTGCTGCTACCTCCGCTGTCATCTAAGGCACCGGAGGAAGCAGCAGGGCCTACTGGAACTGCGTCACAATCGCTCGCCATTCATTCCTATTTCTAGCACGCTCTCTTGCCTCTCTCACATCTATCCTCCTATCACCCAGAACTTTCTTCACACCATCCATCCACCCAAACCTTGGCCTTCCTCTTGTACTTCTCCCATCAACTCTTGCATTCATCACCTTCTTTAGCAGACAACCATTTTCCATTCTCTCAACATGGCCAAACCACCTCAACACATTCATATCCACTCTAGCCGCTAACTCATTTCTTACACCCGTTCTCTCCCTCACCACTTCGTTCCTAACCCTATCTACTCGAGATACACCAGCCATACTCCTTAGACACTTCATCTCAAACACATTCAATTTCTGTCTCTCCATCACTTTCATTCCCCACGACTCCGATCCATACATCACAGTTGGTACAATCACTTTCTCATATAGAACTCTCTTTACATTCATGCCCAACCCTCTATTTTTTACTACTCCCTTAACTGCCCCCAACACTTTGCAACCTTCATTCACTCTCTGATGTACATCTGCTTCCACTCCACCATTTGCTGCAACAATAGACCCCAAGTACTTAAACTGATCCACCTCCTCAAGTAACTCTCCATTCAACATGACATTCAACCTTGCACCACCTTCCCTTCTCGTACATCTCATAACCTTACTCTTACCCACATTAACTCTCAACTTCCTTCTCTCACACACCCTTCCAAATTCTGTCACTAGTCGGTCAAGCTTCTCTTCTGTGTCTGCTACCAGTACAGTATCATCTGCAAACAACAACTGATTTACCTCCCATTCATGGTCATTCTCGCCTACCAGTTTTAATCCTCGTCCAAGCACTCGAGCATTCACCTCTCTCACCACTCCATCAACATACAAGTTAAACAACCATGGCGACATCACACATCCCTGTCTCAGCCCCACTCTCACCGGAAACCAATCACTCACTTCATTTCCTATTCTAACACATGCTTTACTACCTTTGTATAAACTTTTCACTGCTTGCAACAACCTTCCACCAACTCCATATAACCTCATCACATTCCACATTGCTTCCCTATCAACTCTATCATATGCTTTCTCCAGATCCATAAACGCAACATACACCTCCTTACCTTTTGCTAAATATTTCTCGCATATCTGCCTAACTGTAAAAATCTGATTCATACAACCCCTACCTCTTCTAAAACCACCCTGTACTTCCAAAATTGCATTCTCTGTTTTATCCTTAATCCTTTTAATCATTACTCTACCATACACTTTTCCAACTACACTCAACAAACTAATACCTCTTGAATTACAACACTCATGCACATCTCCCTTACCCTTATATAGTGGTACAATACATGCACAAACCCAATCTACTGGTACCATTGACAACACAAAACACATATTAAACAATCTCACCAACCATTCAAGTACAGTCACACCCCCTTCCTTCAACATCTCAGCTTTCACACCGTCCATACCAGATGCTTTTCCTACTCTCGTTTCATCTAGTGCTCTCCTCACTTAATCTATTGTTATCTCTCTCTCATTCTCATCTCCCATCACTGGCACCTCAACACCTGGAACAGCAATTATATCTGCCTCCCTATTATCCTCAACATTCAGCAAACTTTCAAAATATTCCGCCCACCTTTTCCTTGCCTCCTCTCCTTTTAACAACCTTCCATTTCCATCTTTCACTGTCTCTTCAATTCTTGCGCCAGCCTTCCTTACTCTCTTCACTTCTTTCCAAAACTTCTTCTTATTCTCTTCATATGACTGACCCAATCACTGACCCCACCTCAGGTCAGCTGCCCTGCATATGATACTGCAGGGATATATGGTAAACTTAAAACCAATAGTGAATTTGGATTTCAGAGGAGATCTACCATTGTTCATTCAATCATTTCCATCACATATATTTTTCCAAGTGAGAGTGGGGGAAACTATCAGAGAGGAAATGTCAGGAAGAGGAGATTCCCAGGTAGTGTTCTAAGTGTAACCCTATTTACACTAGCCAATAATGGGATAACCTCCGTCATTCCCCAAAATATTCTCTCAACATTATTTGTGGATGATCTCTCTATATCATTTGCTGGAGCTAGAATGGCAATGATTGAGAGAAAACTACAACTTTCAATTGACAAAATTATCTAATGGGCTGATATGAATGGATATAAGTTTTCGACAAGAAAAACTGTTGTTTTCCATTTCTGTCGTGTTCAGGGATTTTATCCAGACCCGGATATATACATCAAAGGTCAGCAGATTCCATGTGTAAGTGAAGCTAGATTTCTAGGATTGATATTTGATTGTGGGCTTACATGGGTGCCTCACTTGAAAGCCTTAAAAGTAAAAAGCCTTGAAGCTCTGAACCTTTTAAAAGTTTTGTCACATATATCATGGGGAGCAAACCGCAAAACTTTTAAAATTATACAAGACCTTAATTTTAAATATTAAACTTAGCCGGTGAATATATAATAGCTGACGTCTCCGACGGCTCGACAGATTCCAAAAACTCGCGAGCGATCGCCGTGAAGGTTGCGGGTGTGACCACCAGCGCCGACTATCGGCCAGATACCGCATATACTTGTCAATTTCTCCAGTTCTTCTCTGTCGGTCTTGTCGACAAGTTGGTTCCGCTCGCTTTATGACCTCGAGTTTTCGACCGAATTGGTGAAGTACTTGGTTTTGGTTTTATTGCTTTCGCCGTGTTGGATTATTCAATACTATCTTCAAAAGAAATGCTTTTGAAAGGAGAGGAAAAGTGTTTTGCCCTTGCTTTTTTTTTAATCTCTTGTTTTTTCCATAGAGAAAAGATGGCCGACCCTTCCCTCAGTGTACGGAAGTGTGTTAAAGGCTTTTAGTAATTATTTTATCACTTTATAAATTATTGTTGATATTTATAGATTTACCTCTATATATTTTATATCTCACCCGCCTTTTTTAGGCCTCTTCGATTAGCTTTCCATTTATACTAAACATCAAGATAAATTTTATGTTTTTGTTTATATGCGGCCGTTACCTATTCTTTGTAGGCGGTCCTAACTTGGAAAACGAAGTTAAACAACGTTGAGCCCATTCAACTTTTATTTTTGTTTAGTTTAAAACAGTTGCTCTGTAAGAGTGATGAAATGAATATTTTTTAGAAAATATTTTAAGAAATATATTCTTTGAATAGTCTTCGTGCTGTTTTTTTCAAAGATGAACTAACGTTTGGTTTATTTATGCTACGCAGTTTGCGCTCTATCGTTACGATAGAGAAAGAGAGAATCACGGTTTCACTTTGCAGAAAGAGTAAATCGATTTTGACGTTTTGTTCATTCTTCTTTCAAACTGAAGTGTTTTAAATACTAATTTAAAGGAACTTGTTAATTTTCAATTTCTTAGTCCTTTCAGTTTTTTCCTTTAGTCAAATAACCTGTTATTGACGAAGGGTGAGTGGGCCATTCTCTTGTGAGTGACAAGAGAGAGAGAGAGAGAGAGAGAGAACGATCCGATCTGTATTCTCGTCCCAAGTCTCTGTACAAGGAGTTTGGGAGCGAGTAACGTTGTTCTCGATTCAGTTTTTTTTTTACTCTCGTCCCAAGTCTCTGTACGGGGAGAGAGGATAAAACGTTTTAGTTTTTATTCTCGTCCCAAGGCACTGTACGGTGAGAGATTGAAAACGTAGTCCTTAGTGAACTAGTGTTTAGTCTCCTCCCCAGTCACTGATCTTTTTAACTTTATATATTTCCGTTTTATTCGATATATATGTATATGTTTATTGATTTTTGCATGTGTGTTTCATTTTGTACTAATGTGCTTACATTATACGACTCATTTCGCAATTCTAACCTATTGATGTAAGGGAGAATTGCGTGCTTCAGGTAGAAATCAGTTTTATTCATGTCTAATGTAAAATTATTGAAAAATACGATATCAGTGAAGTAAGTGCAAAAAACATGTTCTGTGTTGCGGAGGGTTCGTTTGTTCGTGCTTGTCACTTGCCTAGTCCGAGACCTCTTTCAGGCTCCCCTGCACCAGGGAGAAGGAATGTCGTAGGACCTAAGGGAGTGAGGAGTGTAAACCAACGAACAGACGTTCCCTCAAAGGTATCAGACGTTGCTCGGCAAGCACGTCCTTGCCATAAGACAGGAGAGACGAAGTTTCTCCTCGTCTTCCGATGATTCGTCTCTTTAAAAGCCTGGCCGTAAAGTTTCGAGACGGTTGAAACGTTTATTAGTTCCTTCAGAATAAGTTCAACGTCCTAGCTGTAGTCATAATAAGAGTCCCGTTCATAGCGATGACGTTCATGTACAGACGTTTCTGCCACAGACTCGACGTGACGTTGAGCGGTAGACACCGTAGACACAACGTGACATCGAGTGTCAGTCACCGTAGTCTCGATATAGCATCGATCAGCAGTCACTGCTGTTTACTACGTGACGTTTGAACGTCAGCCACTGCAGTCACAGGTTGATCCGAAGTTAGATATGCTGTTAAAGCTTTCTTCTTCAATAGAAGCTTTCGATCCTGTTCCTGTGCGAAAGGATCCTTTGCTTTTTGTACGTCACGGTTCTGGGATACGTGATTCGGGTCTTCAACCTTCTAGACGAGCTTTGTTACGCCACGCTGACGTTATCTCTAGTGACAGCTTTGCTGTTAAGCGAGATGCGGAGCATAAATCTCGATGTAACTTTGATCGCTTTGAACGTCAGCCACCGCAGTCACAGCGTGACGTTGAGATGCAGACACCGCAGACACGACGTGACGTTGAGCGGTAGACACCGTAGACATGACGGGACGTCGAGGGTCAGTCATCGTAGTCACGATATAGCATCGAACAGCAGTCACCGCTGTTACTACGGGACGTTTGAACGTCAGTTACTTCTGTCACGACGTGTAGTAGAATAACATTCTCTGCAGTCACAACGTGACATCGACCCTCCAACTTTAACTTCTGTTCATATACAAGTTGATGTAGCCGGTCAGGCTTTTCCTTCACGTCATTCTGAATATAAATCTCCTTCTCGCAAGACTTTGGATTTATCAGATGATGTGCCTTCTGAAGAAGTTGATGACCCCCTTTCAACTAATGTACCTTTGGGGAGTCATTCAGAAGAGGAGTAACCTAGGGTGGTCCAACAATCCCTTGTATTTTAATTATGAATTTCTTTAGTGAAATTTTGTCCTAGACTTTCTTCGACGCCTACTTTTACGAAGTCAGTTCTCTCTTGTTCTTCCAAGAGGGCCATGCTCTTACTGGGAGACTGGTTGGAATCCAGGAGAAGTTTAGGAAAGTCTGCTTTTGCTTTTCCTCCTTCTTAATTAGCTTCTCGCTCGGGCATCTGGTGTGACACAGGAGAAGCTCGAGGAGAAGTTCTCGGCTTGGGAGTACCTGCCTCTGCCCAGGGAGACTTCTTAAGCCTTGTGGACTCTCCTCGTCGTCTAGCCATGAGACGCTCCAAGATTTTATGGTCGGCTTCAGAGCTAGACCATCTCCTGTTAGGAGTTTTTTCGAGCGTTTGAAGTTTTTATTTGTTGGATTGGTCCCTGGGAGCCTTAAGTAAGAAGGTCTCTCCAGCTGTCAATGTATTGCTGTACAATTATGTCATGCATGAACAAGGCTATCAGGGATGGCTTCAATGATCTGGCAGCCACGTTCACTGCAGGAACAAGGCTATCAGGGATGGCTCCAATGATCTGGCAGCCACGTTCACTGCAGGAGTACTTAAGATGTAAGTGCGCTCAATGTGTTCATTGTCAAGACAAACTTCACGATGAAGACTACCAAATCTGTCTTGGCAGCAGTAAGGGAAGGCGACTGGATGGTCTCTCTCGACCTTCAGGATGCATACTTCCACATCCCGATTCATCCAAACTTTCAACAACATCTGAGGTTTGTGGACGGGAAAGTAATGTACCAATTTCGAGCACTGTACTTCGGCCTCATTCCTGCTCCTCTTGTTTTTACAAGGTCCTTGCAAAATGTAGCAAGCTTTCTACATTTTTTGAGGATTCAGAGCCTCCCTTTATTTTGACGACTGGCTAATCAGGGCGTCGTCATTATATCGCTGTCTGGAGAGCCTCTAATGGACATTAGACCTAACCAAGGAGCTAGGTCTCATAGTGAACGTAGAGAAGTCGTAACTTACAGTACCCCATCCCAGACTATTCTTTATTTGGGAATGGAGATACAGTGTCTTATTTTTCGGGCCTTTTCGTCTCCCACAAGAATGGGACATGCTCTGTTAAAAGTCCTTCACTTGCAAGAGAAAAACAGTTGCTCTGTAAGAGTTTGAACTAGCCTCGTGGGAACTCTTTCATCGCTGGAGTAGTTTATCTCTCTGGGGAGACTCAACCTTTGCCCTCTCCAATTTCACCTAAACCATTGGAACAAGGAGAAGGGCTTAGAGAGTATCTCTTTCCCAATCTCCAACTCAGTCTAGACATGTCTGACTTGGTGGGACAGCAACATCAGACTTCGAGAAGGTCTTTCTCTTGCGATCAAGAACCCAAACCATGTGTTGTATTCAGATGCATCGGATTTGGGTTAGGGAGCTCCACTGGACAGTCTGGAATGCTCGGGTCTTTGGTCCACGGATCAGAAGGAACTCCATTTAAGGCAAGTAACATCCCTCCTTTGGCGAGATTTGTGCAAGGAAAAATGAATGTCTTGGCGGACTGCCTCAGCAGAAGAGGACAAGTCATCTCCATGGAGTGGACGTTGCGCAAGACTGTGTGCGAGAAGCTATGGATGACATGGGGTCAACCCACCATAGATCTTTTTGCGACTTCACTGACAAAGAGGCTCTCGACTTACTGCTTTCCAGTTCCGGATCCAGAGGCAACCCACATAGACGCTTTCCTGCTGGACTGGTCTCACCTGGACGTTTATGCCTTTCCACCTTTCAAGATCCTAAACAAGGTGCTGCAGAAGTTCACCTCTCACGAAGGGACCAGGTTGATGTTGGTTGCTCCACGCTGGCCCGCGAGAGAGTGGTTCACAGAGGTACTTCTATGGCTGGTAGACGTTCCAAGAAGTCTGCCGTTGCGGATGGATCTCTTGCGACAGCCTCACGTAAAGAGATTTCATCAAAGCCTCCCCACGCTTCGTCTAACTGCCTTCAGACTATCGAAAGACTCTCTTGAGCTCGAGGGTTTTCGAAGGAGGCAGCTAGAGCGATCGCGAGGGCTAGAAGATCCTCTACCATCAGGATCTATCAGTCGAAATGGGAGGTATTTAGAGACTGGTGCAAGTCCTCCTCTATTTCCTCTTCCAAGTGCCTCTGTAGCGCAGATTGCAGATTTTCTGCTTTATCTGAGAAACGGTCGCTCCCTCTCTGCATCCACCATTAAAGGCTACAGAAGCATGTTAGCTTCTGTTTTCAGGCATAGGGGTTTGGATCTTTCTAATAACAAAGATCTCCAAGACCTGCTTAAGTCTTTCGAGACTTCCAAGGAACGTCATATTTCGACTCCTGCTTGGAACTTGGACGTGGTCCTACGGTTCCTTATGTCAAACAGGTTTGAACCATTAAATTCAGCCTCCCTGAAGGATCTTACCCTCAAGACACTTTTTTTTTGGTGTGCTTGGCTTCGGCTAAAAGGGTTAGTGAGATACATGCTTTTAGCAAGAACATCGGCTTCTCCACTAATAAAGCAGTATGCGCTCTTCAACTTGGTTTTTTGGCCAAGAATGGACTTCCGTCTCGTCCTTGGCCTAAATCATTTGATATCCCCAGTCTTTCCGAGATTGTGGGGAATGAAGTTGAAAGAGTGCTGTGCCCCGTTAGAGCTCTTAAATTTTATTTATCCAGAGCTAAACCGCTGCGAGGTTGTTCAGAGGCTTTATGGTGCTCCGTTAAAAAGCCCTCTTTGCCCATGTCTAAGAATGCGTGGTCTTATTTTATTAGACTTTTGATTCGGGAGGCACACACTCATTTAAGTGAGAAGGATCGTAATTTACTTAAAGTCAAGGCTCATGAAGTCAGAGCGATAGCAACTTCAGTAGCGTTTAAGCAAAATAGATCCATTAAAAGTATTATGGACGCGACCTTTTGGAGAGGCAAGTCGGTATTCGCTTCATATTACTTGAAAGATGTCCAGACTCTTTATGAGGACTGCTACACACTGGGACCATTCGTAGCAGCGAGTGCAGTAGTGGGTGAAGGCTCTACCACTACATTCCCTTAATCCCAATATCCTTTTAATCTACTCTTGAAATTTTTATTCTTATTTTGGGTTGTACGGGAGACTAAGAAGTCTTTCGCAATCTTTTTGATTTGGCGGGTGGTCAAAATGTTGTTTCTTGAGAGCGCCCAGATTAAGGGTATTGATGAGGTCCTGTTATAGGGGTGTTCGCCCTGGATATAACAGCTCCTGGGAGTCTTTCAGCATCCTGAGAGGATGGCTAGGCTTCGTGAGGAAAGCAGACTAATGAGGCAAAGTAATCATCAGAGTCAGCTTCCTTACCAGGTACCTATACTTAAGTTGGTTTTTTATGAAATATTGTCAAAAAACTCTTGAGCATATACGCCTTTATTGTATTAATACTGGTCTCTACCCACCACCATGGGTGTGAATCAGCTATTATATATTCACCGGCTAAGTTTAATATTTAAAAATGATATTTTGATTATAAAATAAATTTTTGAATATACTTACCCGGTGAATATATAAATTAAAGGCCCTCCCTTCCTCCCCGATAGAGACCCAGCGGACTGAGAAGAACTGGAGAAATTGACAAGTATATGCGGTATCTGGCCGATAGTCGGCGCTGGTGGTCACACCCGCAACCTTCACGGCGATCGCTCGCAAGTTTTTGGAATCTGTCGAGCCGTCGGAGACGTCAGCTATTATATATTCACCGGGTAAGTATATTCAAAAATTTATTTTATAATCAAAATATCATTTTTTACAAAATCTACTTACGAGTGTGAAACGTTTTAGATTCTATACACCATGCTGGTATCAGATTGTCCAAAGGAGCCTTTAGAACTGTGTCTATCCCAAGCCTCCTTGTGGACGCTGGAGAGTTACCTTTAGACCTTTGCCGGAAGTCTTCTATTGTTCGGTATTGGTTTAGGTTGCAAAGACTTCGTAATTCTTTAGCTTGTCAGACTGCAAACCTTGTAAGGAATTATAGATATTTTGAGTTGCATCCAAAATCTCGTCAACCTTATGGTTTCCGGATAAAAATACTATTAGACAGTCTAGATATAGGTAGAAATAAAGTGCTCCCATGTAGGATATCATCAACCCCTTCCATGGAAATTACCGGATATATCTTTTTGTAAATAGTTTATTGGTATAAAAAAGAACATGACTGACTTAGAAGCCAGGTTGCTCTTTATGGAACATGTTGAAAAACACAGGGAATTGACTTTTATACATACTGATGGCTCCAAATCTGATGCTGACGTTGGATTTGAAATATACACTAGTGCTTTTAATTGTAGAGGTGCACTTCCACTAGTATCCTCTATATTTACTGCCAAACTATATGGCATACTAACCGCTATTGAGAAAATAATGTTAAAAGACGAGGGCAATTTTACCATTTTCAGTGATGCAAGAAGTGTCCTAAAAGCTTTAAAAGTTTTTAATTCCAATAATCCTTTAGTTTTGAAGGTTTTAGAGTGGCTTTTAATTATTGGCATGAAAGGTATAACAGTTTGATTTTGTTTAGTTCCAGCACATGTAAGTGTGTCTGGAAATGAGAAGGCAGATCCACTGGCAAAGAATGCTGCAGCCCAGTTGCTACCAAGAAGGTATCCCATTCCCTGTAATGATTTCTTACCTTTAATTAAGAATTATATTTATAATAATTGGCAACAATATTGGGATAGTTTAGATGAAAATAAGATGAGAGAAATGAGCAATGTTATATCCTCTTGGAGGTATAACAGGATGCCCCGAAAGTGGGAGACTACTCTTTGTCGTCTCCGCATTGGTCACACACGGATGACACATGATTTTCTTCTTTCTGGCCAATATCAACCATATTGCGACAACTATTGATACCCTTGACAGTGAGGCATTTGTTGACTTGACGCATTAAATTGAATAAGACGTGAAGCCATGGGTGTCGCGGGCTCCCGAGGAACCGAAGGGAATGCCCCACTTATAACACAGAAAGCAATAGATTTCTATTTGGGGCTCGAGGTGAGGATGGCAGGTTCATCCTTGCCAAGATTCTTTGACATGATGTGTCGTACAACTCCAGCAACATTTTTAGATTTATTCTAGAAGCAGGTCTTCTGAAAGATATTTAATTTTTTTAATGACATCTTTGTGTTTGTGGTTTTAATAGAATATTCTTTTATTCTTTATTTATAATAAACGATATTGGCGTCAATGATCTTCAATGTCAGGATGCCAGAAAACCTAAAATCATTTAATCAATCACCATCGACCTACAACGCCAGAATCGCCCACTGTCCCGTCAGCTCATAAATCCCCTAGCCATTACATACAGCTGACGACTTGTGAACCGCCTGCTCATTCAACCTCTCATAGATCACCTACTACGCGAGAATCACTTGCAGTTTGATAAACGCCTGCTCTTCCATCTTCCTCTCGGGAATTTGCATGTCAATGCTTGGACATTCTCCTACTCGACAACCATCGTTTCATTACCAGATCTCACGTCAGCGATTGGAGATTCACCGGCGTTCCCCAACGCGTCAGCAGCAGTCATTTGTCCAACATAAAACCGCCAAGGTTGAGTGCTCATTCTGATCCAAGTGAGGATCTCCAGCTGCAACCACCGAAGGTGGTGGTTGTTGCTTCAAAGAAGGGTAAAGTGGTCACTGACCATTCACCGTCACCCACCATTCCCCTTCCCGCAAACGCCGTATAACGTGACTGCCAGGGAAGATGAAGAGGGGAAGTTTCAGGGGTTTAAGATCCCGAAACTTCCAACACCTAGGAAGGAAACGTTGTCATCATTGCCTAAGTCCTCATTATCGGGAATGAAGACTCCTCGGAAGGACCCTTCAGCCTCTATCCCTTCAGCGGAACTGTCGGATAGCGCATCCATGAGTAAGCAGCCGTGGTTCAGCACCTTGGTCAGTGCCTTGACTCGGGCCTTCGTACTTATGTTCCCTTCGTGACTTGCGAAAGCCCCCAGGGTTTCTCTGGGGACTTCCTGCATTTCAACTGACCCAGAACACCGGACCATGATGGTTTCTCCCATGAAGAGGAAGAGAGGAGCACCAGACTAACTGCCGGTCAGAGCTCCAAGGTTAGAGGTTTCCCCTGTAGAATCATAGTAGCCTCTACCCACCGATGCCTTACTTGCTGATTTTAGAGGCGCTCATAGGAAATAGTTAGTTTTGGACTCTCCCCTTCCGTCGCTGATGGAAAAAGCCCTAGAGAGAATTCCGTTTTTGCCTTTGGATCTTGTAGAGTTTCTTAGCTCTCTCCCCACCAAGAAGTTTGTCACATCCTCTCCGGCACCCGAACCATAGAGTTTCTGACCCAGCAGGGATTGAACCTGTGGGCCAATACCATCTTGAAGCGAAGGGATGCAGTGGCCGAGAGATTCCACCAACAGGTCCCTAATGCTTAGATATCTAGGCTCCGGAACTCCTCCTTGGAGGGATCCTTCCTCTTCTAGCAGAATGCAGAGAGGTGGAGGAAGTCTAACCAGGACTCCCTCTTTCATAGGGCCTTGACATCATGGCCCTACAGTCCTCCAGTCCCCCAAAGACCAGCTAACCGAAACCTACAAGTAAGATGGCAATGAAAGAAAAGGTGGTATCTATAAACCCCTTTCCTGCCAAGAACTGGAAAGGCACCAAGTCCAACCATGGAGGAAAACAGCAGAGAGGTGACGGCAGAAGCCGCAAGCACTAGGATAAGCGACCTCCCTGCTTGTCCGCTAGTGGGGGAATGCCTACAAAGCTGCTGGGTCAGGTGGATGCAGTTTGGTGCCGAACCTTGGAGGGTCTCTGTGATTCGTTCAGAGTATCGTGTCACGTTCATCTTATTTCTCCCACCACTGACCAAGAATCCAGTGTTTGTGAACTCCTTTATGAGGGTATTAGCAAAGGCGCAGGCCCGAAAGGCTGAAGCCCAGACCTTGTTTGAAAAGGGTGCTCTCCAGGAGGTCTTTGACAGGTCCCCAGGCTTCTTCAGTTAACTCTTTCTGGTGAAAAAGCATCTGGAGGCTGGAGAACAGTTTGTCGAACAGACTTCGTTCAGTATGGAGATAGCATACACGGTCAGACAAGCGGTAAGGCCACAAGACTACATGGGTACACTGGATCTAAAGGATGCAGACTTCCAGATCCCAGTCCATCTGTCTTCAAGGAAGTATCTAAGATTCAACATCGACAACAAAATATACCAGTTCAAGGTGCTGTGCTTCGGCTTTTCCACAGCACCTCAGGCCTTCACAAGAGTGTTCTACCTAGTGTCATCCTGAGCACATAGGCTCGGCATCAGTCTCCTTCGTTACCTGGACAACTGGCCGATCGTAGCAGACTCGTGACGACCCGTCTTCAGTACTAGACAAACTTCTGAGGCTTTGCCAAGATCTGGGGATCATGGTAAACCTAGAGAAATCATCTCTACTTCCTTCTCAAAGACTGGTATACTTGGGCATAATATTAGACACCAAACTACACAAAGCCTTCCCATCAGACGACAGGATAGCGAGGGTGAGGAAGATCTCAAGACCCTTTCTCAGACGAGAACTCACAGCCCAGAAGTGGCTAGGTCTTCTCGAACACCTATCATACTTAGCCCGTCAAGTTCCCAATGGCTGCGTCAGGAATCGATCTCTCCAGTGGCGACTGAAGTCCAATTGGAATCAGGCCTTCCATTCCCTAGACTCTCTGATCCCCATGGGACCAGAGGAATGGACAGACTTTGGATGGTGGTCTGCTGATGAGAATCTGCTGAAGGGTGTCAATCCTCTTGTCCTTCTACCCAATTTGATGCTGTTTTTGAACCCATCAAAAGAAAGGTGGGGGTTACCCATGTGCGGCACCACAAGTCCTCAGGCCTTTGGTCAGAGTCTGAAAAGTACCTTCACATAAATCTCCTAGAGATGAAGGCCTTATATCCGTCCCTTCAAGAGATCCATCAGTTCCTGGCAGGTCACTCGGTAATGGTGATGAGTGACAATACCATGGTAGTGGCTTACATAAAAAATCAAGGAGGTACTTTTTTGCAGCCCCTATCCCATCTAGCAGTAGAGATACTGAGATGGGCGGAAGGCCACTTGGTCTCACTATCAGCTCGCTTCATTCCCGGCAAGAGGAATGTGCTCGCCAGCAATCTGAGCAGAGCGTCGCAGATAGTGGGTTCCGAGTGGTCGTTGGATCGTCTAGTAGCCAACAAAATCCTGACGCTGTGGGGTTTGCCGACTGTGAATCTGTTCGTAATGGCCCTGAACTTCAGGCTCTTGTTGTACTGCTCTCCATTCCCAGACCCCAAGGCTCTCTGGCAATATGCAGAACAACATCGACATTTACTCATTCACACCATTCTGTCTGATGAGAAAAGTACTCAACAAGACCAGAACTTCGGTCAATCTTTCGATGACCCTCATAGCTTCGCTATGGCATCACGCAGAAGGGTTCCCTGACCTTCTGCTGCTCCTGACGAAGCTGCCAAGAGAACTTCCTCCATGACACAATCTACTGAGACAACCACATGGCAACATTTACCACAAAGCAGTAGCTTTGCTACATCTTCACGCCTGAAGACTATCCAGCACCTCCTCACTCAGAGAGGATTTTTGCAACAAGTTGCGAAGAGGATGTCTGGATATCTGTGAAAGTCATCAGGTTCAGTCTACCAGGCGAAGTGGAACGTCTCCAATGGTTGGTGTCATGGAAGAAGGCCTCAATCCACTTGATGTCACTTTTCCAGCAATAGCGGAGTTCCTCGCATATTTGCGGAAAGAAATGCTTCTTTCGGTTTCAGTGATTATAGGTTATTGGTCTGTCTTGAGTCTCGCCTTTCAACTGAAATTAATGGACATTTCTTCATCGCTAGAACTTTCCCTCCTCATGCGGAGTTATGAACTCACCTCTCCTCAGTTAGAAGTGATACCTCCCCCATGGAACATGGTTTGAGTTCTTATGTCCGTAAAAGGACCTCCGTAGGAACCATTACGCCAGTTATCAGATCGCCACCTAACTTGGAAGATGGTGTTCCTGCTCATTAGGCTCAGCCAAACGAGTTAGCGAACTTCATGGTCTCTCGTATGATGTTGCCCATTCAAGGAGATGGGGGAGGTAAGCTTCAGCTTCGTCCCTGAGTTTGTTGCCAAGACTCAGAATCCGGGAGTTACGGATCCTATATTTGACTCCTTCCGGATAATGAGTCCCCGCACTGTAACTGTCGAACCAGATCATCTGTGATTATGCCCAGTAAGGTGTTTGAGGCACTACCTTAAGGGAACAGCAGCACCTCGGCCCAGAGTGCCCCCAATATTCGTCAGCACGGGCAGAAGCAGGAGGAGGATCACGAAAAACAATCTCCGCATGGATTCGCTGGGTCATTGACCTTGCTCTGAATCCCAATCCTCCTTCATCACGTTGTCCCAGGGCCCACAATGTTATGGGCTTAGCTACATCCCTGGCCTTCAAAAAGGACTACTTTGTGATGCAGGTATTGCAAGAAGGCGTCTAGGAACACCAAACCATTTTCACCGTCCACTACCTGCAAGACGTGACCCACAGGAACCTCGATACGTTCTCTATTGGTTCTGTGGTGGTTGCACAACAGCTGCTTCAATACCTTAAGCTCCTTATTGGATAAGTTGCAGAAGGTTGAGGGCATTGGTTACCCGGGTCTTATTCTGAATGAATGAAAGGAATATCTGGCTCTTTTCCTTTCTTCATCCTCGTCTCCTTTGGGGAAAGCAGCATCCTAGGTCCTCTGCACAAGCTGACCTCAAGCTTCTGCAGGTAAACCATTACTCCCTTGTGTAACCTAGTATTGTCCCAATACTGTTGCGTCCCCATCCCCTGGGGATATGGTATTGGGAATGTCTTGGTCTCCTCGGTTATTCCTGCAAGACTTGGAATAACTTTTACCTTGAGTCACAGTGCTAGTATCTCATCACACACAGCTTTCATATGCCGCAGATCACGCTTAGTAGGTTAAGCCAGGTGTTAGGGTCTCCTTATTTGTGCACTAACCTGCACAATAGGGAATACCCTGGGTAAGGCCAAAACCCAGATGGGCAAGGACGTTCACCCTCCCAATGGGTTAGTCACCCCTATAAATAGTTTTGGTTTGTATTCCAGTTACAGAATAAATGACAAATTTGGAAGTAATTTGTATTTTTCATAACGATACAAACCTTAGCTATTTATACATACTTGCCTGCCAACCCTGTCCCCTGTCAAATTACTATCTACAAGTGAAATCAAGCACAATCACAGGTGTGTGGGTGAGAGGGGTAGCTAGCTGGATGGGTAGTTAACCATCGGTAAATTCTTGTGGCTCGTCCTTTAACCTGTTAAGCGTCCCCCCTGGACCAGGTTGCCGCTAACGTACCGTCACGCTTTTTTTGCCCTGAGCGGTCATTTCACTAATGATAATTTTTCAAAGTTAGTATCATTTCTTTATGCTTATAATTCGTATTCATAGTTAAAAGTAGGGATATTAATTACATGGTAGAGTAAAAAAACAAATAATACTACTATTATTTCACGTCAAATTGCTACATAATACTGAATATTCTAATGGATTCTTTTTATCTTCAATCGTAAATCTTACGCCTGGATAAGCAACAAAAGCAAAGGGACAAGTCTCCCCCCCCTCTCTCTCTCTCTCTCTCTCTCTCTCTCTCTCTCTCTCTCTCTCTCTCTCTCTCTCTCTCCCCATATCATTTCCTGTATAGTTTTCAAATATGTTCGTCATACATTTGTACATTATTTATCCACTTTATTCTCTCTCTCTCTCCCTCTCTCTCTCTCTCTCTCTCTCTCTCTCTCTCTCTCTCTCTCTCTCTCTCTCTCTCTCTCTCTCTCTCTCTCTCTCTCTCTCTCTCGTCGGCGTTTCCTTTCCTATATAGTTTTGTGAAATCTCGTTGTCCAGTCATTCGGTAATGAGAAGTCATTTTCGCTTTCGGCATCGAAAGAAAACTTTGTTTCTTCAATATACTCATTACTGGAGGATTCAAAACTAGTGCTCTCATTATCAAACAGGTTATCATTATCAAATTCCTCAACAAGAATATCATTTATTTCATCTAAAGAAATAACCTTCCTCTTTAGACCGTTCATTACAAAAGGAACAACAAACAACCACTTCCGCATGAACGCCCGAAGCGCACTGATAGGAAACCAGTTTTCTAACATCAAGCTACCTTCAGAAAAATAGTTGCCAGACATCATATAAGTTTCTATTTACAGCCCCCATATGCTGAGAGTGTTGCCAAGTGGTGATCCTATACTTACTATATGAGTAAACGTAATATCACGAGACTGACGGCTTGAAAAAGGCAATTAAAGTCATGAACGGAATATGCAGTTGAAGGCGGTACCGAGTAGATCGTGGTGAACGGTTTATCACGTGGGTGACGCTTAACAGGTTAAGCTTCTCCAAAAGTAATAACCCCTATAGATAGCTAAGATTTTTATCGTTAGGAAAAATACAAATTTCTTCCAAATTTGTTATTTTTTTTCTTTATTTTTCCTGATCACTCTGTGACTGTTATAATGGAAGAAACATGTCTGGACATGCAGTCCTGCTCATGCATATTGTGTCACAAGTGCAGCACTTATATGAGCAGGAGCTCCATGGATTCCAATTCTTTGTGTCAGTCTTGCAGAGTTCATGACTTCGTGCAGTCATCCCCTAGTGAGGAATGTAGAGTTGTCGCCCTATCACTGGCTGGAGTACGGCAAGAGGAGGAAGAATTCAAAGCAAAATTCTCCTTCTTTTTGTCTTCCTTGAAGTTGAAAAAATCTACTAGATCTCTCTTCTCTCCCTGTGGTATTCTAGTATCCAAACCTTTTGTATCTCCCCACTCTTGTAGGGTGATGAAGAAGGATGATGACTAAAGCTCACTTTTATAGCAAACTTTGTGAGGTGGCCCTATTTGCTTTCCCAGAGAAATGGGTAGTCCTTGCCCTTCATTTACAATTGAGCCTGACATTGTATTTTCAGATGGCGACGTTACTAAGGATAATGCCCTAAGAACACTGTGGCCTTCTATAAGCCTCAAAGTAATTCTGTTGATGAAGAAGCTCCTGCAAGCCCTTTCTTTTAATGAAAGAATGCCTTGATAAAGGCAAGAGGGCTCTCAAACTGGTGAATAATTTATTACCCTGTTTGATTCAAAATTTCTCATACGTTTTCTATTGCTTATTATTAATTCAACTGCCTTCATATTTTATCAACTATCTCTCTCATTGCTGTCCACCTTCTCTTCTCTTTTCACTTTCAAGATATTTGGGAAGGCATACCATTGCTGAGATTGGAGTTTTTTTAAACCAATTGTATGAGCGGTTGTGGTCTTGTCAACTAACCGATAGTGTTTGGACCAAAGGAGTGTCAATATTCCCATATTATGATATGGAACTATTTCATACAGAAATTTGGCCCTCAGATCCCAGTAGGGAACTGGTTTTTTAGAGATAAGATTTTCAGCATTCTTTCTAGATTGTCTACCACTATGATTAATCTGGGGATAATTATAGCCATGAAATGCTCTGTCCCATCGAGCCGGTTTGGCTTACAACTGAGGGGACCGGCTGGCTAATGCCGTGTTTTAAGAACAGGACTTTGACATTCATACCACTTAATAAGGTAACTCAGGACATCTCCAAACTGCATAGAATTTTCACCTCTGACCTTCGGTTTTGCGATGCCAGGGCGATTTATCCTGAAAATGAGTGTTCTTCAAATTAGATCTCCTCCCTTTATACTTAATATTAAGACCTAGGATTACTACCCTATATAGACCTGATGTAGACCTCCAATCAAATAGAGATTTTTTTTCTGAAATTAATTTTTATGCTAGATAGGAATTTTTTCATTATGGTAAGAAAATAAACCCTATAAATTATGGAAAAAGTGCTCAATTTGATTGCTTTATAAAGTCTTTCTAAGTTATATACCAAATTTCAATGCTATTTCTTTGAAACTAAGGGAGAAGATAGAATTTGAAGGTCAGTATTTTTACATAGACAATATTAAGAAATCATTATTATTATGAATTTTATTTTCCTCTGAATATTAATAAAGTAAAACAATGTTATTTATTATAATTTAATCATAAATGATGATCCCTTTGCTCAATATCTTACTTCTTAAGGCTCTTGGTCGCTCTTTCATTCACAACACTCTCTCTCTGCCCTTCACTAACTTCGCTAATATCACCGATATTACCCACTTCTGAACTCTTATTTGACCAAATTTTCTTCTTACTTATGTTAGCGAGATGTTGAAATTGTCCTTTCCTCTTAGTCATGATGAAACTCTTGCCGAAACCAAGAAAAACCGATGTAAAAACGAGCAAATGTTGGAGGTCAAACTCAAAACGTGTAGTCTCTGATTTTTGTGCCAGCACTGAAGGGTGTAATCATAACTTCCTGTCTTGTGACTCATGGAATCTATACAGATGCCATTGCTCACAATTTCTTTTTTATATCAAATTTACTATAACAAGAAATATGGCATTTCCTTGTAGGGATCAATGTTTTTGGCATATTGAGTTACTTTTACTAATTACCCTGTAACTATGAAAGTAAGAGAAATTTGACAAAATGTTTTGTATATGCATTCTCCATTACCGCACGAGTCTCGGTTAATTTTTTCAGGGTTTTGTGTTTTTCGTCGCATACCCCCACATATTGGCATACTGGCTGGGCCCCTTGAGCCACTTTAATCATAGTGGTACTTTCCCATCTTGATAGGGTAGGGAGTGGATCTTTAGGGACCGGCTCTCATGGGTGTCATTGATGGAGTAATTAATTCTGTGAAAGGCTAGTGGGGTCTATTTTAGGATGTCAGTCTAAAATTTTCTTTTCTTTAAACTTTATTTTTTCAATTTTTTTTGTTCAATTATTATTATTATTATTATTATTCCTGTCCTCCCAAAATAATACTGAATAACATTGGCAATGTTACCTCTACCCCTTGACCCCCTGAGAGCCCCTGACATGGTTAATTACCTCTGCCAATTCAATTAAGGAAAATTTTGTTGATGACAGGCACTAAGAAGGACTACTCTTCCAATATACAGGTAGCAAAGATAAGTTGAGGAATTTAGGTGCTCCATACCTGTGATATAGGTTTACCTTTAAATAAATTGTTACTATGAATCTTTATGGATGACAAAATATTTTGACAACATTCCTCTTACTTTCGTAGTTCCAGGGTAATTAGTAAAAGTAACTCAATAAACCAAAAACATTGTTTCCTACAAGAAAATACATTGTTTCTTCTGTTATTGTAAAATTTGATAATTATTACATTTTAATGTGAAAAAAAATTGTGAACAATGGCATCTGCATAGCTTCCACGAGTCACAAGACAATATATTACATGTTAAATTACACCCTTCTCCCTTCAGTCCTACCTCAAACCTCAGAGAGAGTACATGTCTGAGTTTGACCTCTGATATTCACTTATTTTTACGTTTCTATTTCTCGTTTTCAGCAAGAATTTTATCATTTTAAAGAGGAAAAGACAATTTCAACATCTTCCTAACATAAGGAAGAAGAAAATTAGCTGCATTAAGAGAGACCTAAAACAATCAAATGGTGCCCTTTTCCATTTTATTTTCATATTTTTTTTCTTAATCTTTTCTCCCGATTTTCATGGTTTATTTTTTTTACCATAATGAAAAAATTCATTTCTAGCAAAAAAATTACTTTCAGAAAAAATTCATTTTATTGGTCTACATCAGGTCTATATAAGGTAGTAATCCCAGGTCTTAATGTTAATTATCAAGGGAGAAGATAAAATTTGAAAAACAAATTTTCAGGATAATTCACCCTGGCGTCGCAAAACTGAAGGTCAGAGACAAATATCCTATGCAGTTTGGAGATGTCCTAAGTTACCTTATTAAGTGGTATGAATGTCATAGTCCTGTCCTTGAAAAACGGCATAAGCCGGCCGGCCCCCTTAAGTTAAATTAGGATAAACCTGAAATTGGATGATAAGAAATGGGAATCAGGAATCCTCTTAAGCTGTCATGAGGAAGCTTTTAATGACAGCTGTGATATTTAAAAAAAAAAATATTATAATCAGATTACATTAGCACTATGTAATACAGCTCCCAGAAACTTGAATATAATATATCACCCTACTGACTGGTATCAAAATGAATATGCTGATCCCAAAATAAATTTAGTGTCAGAAAGAAAGCCAAAGCCACCAATGTAGTATTAGGTTGGCCAGGGTACCAGCCACCAGCCACCCATTGAAATACTACTGCCAGACACTACTACATAGGATCCTTCTCTCTGGTTACGACTCATTTTCCTTTTGCCTACATATACACCGAATAGTCTGGCCTATTCATTACATATTCTCCTCTGTCCTCATGCACCTGACAACAGTGAGATCACTAATCAATTTTTCCTTGTTGAAGGGGTTGTCTACTGCATTGTAATTGTTCAGTGGCTACTTTTCTCGTGGGAATGATGGAAGAGACTCTTTAGCTTTGGTAAGCAGCTCTTCAAGGAGGAGAACACTCCAAAATCAAACCATTGTTCTCTGGTCTTGGATGGTGCCATAGCCTCTGTACCATAGTCTTTCAGTCTTGGGGTAGAGTTCTCTTGCTTGAGAGTATACTCAGGCAAACTGTTCTATCTTATTTCTCTTCCTCTTGTTTTTTTATTTTTTATAGTTTATATATGAAAGATTTATTTTTATGTTGTTACTGTTCTTAGAATATTTTATTTTAATCGTTAATTACTTCTCTTGTAGTTTCCTTATTTCCTTTCCTCACTGGGCCATTTTCCCTGTTGGAGCCCTTGGGCTTAAAGCATCCTGCTTTTCCAACTAAGGTTGTAACTTAACAAGTAATAATAATAATAATAGTGTGGATTATTGCCAAGCAAGAGGAGGGGGATATAATTACAGTAATTTGAATTTAGCAAGTAGCTACAAAAGAAAGAGCATACTATAGAGCATGCTGACATTTCTAGATTTGACAAGAAATCAATCTTAATTCGTGCTAAATCTAAAGCCAAGTCTGTTATGCTAGATAATATCAAAATAGAAAATCTAATGGCTGATATCAAACCACATTTGAATTTTAGCTATGGAAGAGGGGTGCATTTTAACAGGATCTATATGAGTTTACCAAGGAAGAAATCTTGAATATGTGCCATAAAAAATATGGAAGGTTCTTAAGATCTCCAGAACTGCTATTATTGTTTTCACTTTTGAGGACGATGATGTACCCTGTCATGTAAACATTGAAAATAAGAAAATATCGGTTTAACTTCACAAAATGAAACCTTTGCAGTGCTACAATTGCTTTAGATTTCGACATACCTCTTGGCTATTTAGAAATGAAAAGCTCTGTGAAATACACTTAATAGTTTTTCAACGAATGTGTGAATATTTATCCTACTGCAAGTGAAATACAATAAGATGACTGAAAATTACTGAAACATTACATAACATTTACAAAGTACACTCTCTCTCTCTCTCTCTCTCTCTCTCTCTCTCTCTCTCTCGCTCTCTCTCTCTCTCTCTCTCTCTCTCTCTCTCTCTCTCTCTCTCTCGACAAAGCAAGATGGACGTCAAGTGACTATAGAAATAATTTTTTTTATTAAAATTCTATAAATGTTGTACATCAGGTGTCTATGGGAATAATTTTTTTCACTAAAATTCTATAAATGTTGTTTCATGACTTTGAGTTAGTGTGAAATCCTTTTTCACATCAGTAGCTACAAACAGCTACACCTCCATCTGATTATGGAATTTAGCTACTGTATGCTTAAATTCCAGTTTGTTCCGTAACTGGAATACAAACCATGCTATTTAATAGGGGTAATACTTTCGGCGTAGCTAAAATGACGAGCCATTAATTTTTAATGAGGGTTTACTACCCACATCGCTAGTTAGCGGGGGTAGGGGAGGGTAGCTTGCTACCCCCCCCCCCCTCTCACACACCTGTGCTTCAGCTCACTTTGCTCCCAGCTCGGATGGTAGTCGGACGTGTCCGCTCCAATCCTCGCCGTCATTTGGCAGCCATTTAATGCTTTTTTGCTTTTTCTTTTCTAGTTTTGTGTTTGAAGTTGGCCTCTGCGAATATGCGCACCTGCTCTGGGTTTCCCGGCCGCCCCTGTGTAATATTCATGTCGGCGGTCGAGACCGATCCTCACGCCCTTTGCCCTTCCTGTAGGGGCCAACGGTGTGACAGCGATAACAGGTGTAGTGAGTGTAGGGAGTGGTCTACCTCCCAGTGGGATATTTCTCCTTCAAAGGTTTCTTTGAAAGGAGAAAAACCCAAGGTCTCTTCTTCCGTTGCCCAAACCTCCTCCGAACCTCCCACTCGACCGGTCTCTTTCGAGAGAACGTCGAGTGGTAGCGTAGACCGATGTACTGTTTACCAAACTCGGGGCTCGAGAGATGACGTTGCTTACCCTAGCTGCGCGCCATCCCTCACTTGCGCGCCGTCAACCTCCTGTGCGCTATCCCTCTCCGATGCACCAGCGCTCTCCTACGCGCCAGCGCTCTCCTGCGCGCCAGCGATCTCCTGCCCGCCAGCGCTCTCACCCAGCAGTTATTTCTCCTGCGCACCCACGATCTACTGATCTGGGTGCTACTGGGAAGTCAACTAGGTTGACTTCTCCCATGTTTCAGCTCTCACCATCGCGCCAGTGCTCTCCATCGCCCGCACGCATCCGCGAGGATACGCGTGCGCACCCCGCGCCCACTCGCCCATCCTCCTACAGATTCGCGCCCACATTTTGACGCGCGCCCATGAGCAGCACAGACTTCAACTGCGCGCCCGCGCGCTATGGGTCTTTCTCCTGCGTGCGCGCGCCCTACGACTGGTACAGGCACGCTCGAACTCTCACCCGAGCACTCAACGCCTTGATCCTGCGCGCACGCGAATACTTTCCCCTGAGCGTGCACACCAACAGTCTCCCGCACGCGCTCCTGTGCGCCCAGTCTCCCGCACGCGCTCCTGTGAGCCATCAGTCTCCGGCGTTCACGCGCACGCCCACAGAGTTCCCGCCAGCGACTCCCGGTATTCTCCCTCTCGCGAGCACCATTATTCTCCCTCGCGCGAGCGTCAATATCCTCCCGTGCGCGGGACTGCTGAACTACGAACGGCAAGGTCGCCATCGCCTCATTCCCCTCCCCGCAAGTGCATACCAGCGCACATTGTGGGAGAAGGGAAACATCTAGAGGGGTCCAGGATCCCAAAGCCTTTTCAGGCGAACCCACCAATGATGAGAACTCCTCCCAGGGATCCTTCAATTCCTGTCCCTTCAAGGGGTAGGTCTGACAGCGCGTCTGTCAGCCAACAGCCCTGGTTCGATGCACTAATCAGAGCCTAACGCAGGCGTTCAAGCCTGTCTTCTCTGAATTGGGGCACAGATCCTTGGCTGCTTCTACCCCTTTGAAGAGAAAAAGAGGAGTTCCAGACGCGGTAACTTCTCCAAGGGCAAAACTGACTCCACGCAAGCCTTCGACCCAGGTTCCTTCTTTCCCCCAGACTGTCTTTTCTTCCCCTTCGGACGAAGATTTCCCGTCCTCAGGGGAATCACGCGAGGAGAGACTTTCCCCCATCGCACCAATAAGGGAAACCTCTCCTCGTGCCAAGATGTCTTCTCAGGTGGGGACTGAAAGGAACATGCCATCCTCGTCAATGTTGGAGTCCTACATCCTTCCCATGAAGGAAGCTAAGGACTCTAAAACATTACCGAAGTCCTCTACTAGGACTAGGATGGAGCCAGCTAGCCACTCGTAGAACGTCCTCGACTCTCCCCAAGAAGAGCCTATGGGGACAGGAGACTTCGCTGCAAGTCCTACATCAGGAGGAGACCAGCAAGAGTCAGAACATGCGTTTTGGCAAGTTCTGACTCTAATGAGGGCTCTCAACGGGTTCTCCGACCCAGAGATCCCTCCTCGAGAGGGCAAGGACACGGTCTTGGACCGTGTCTTTGGTACTCAGAAACCCTCCAAGACCAGTGCAGCACTGCCCTGGTCTCAGGGGGTTAAGAGTACCAGGGACAAGATCTCTCTACAGCTCTCCGAGATGTCCTCTTCCAACCGTTCCAGTGCCACCTCCTCGCGTACAGCAGAGGAGGTACTTTGAGATCCTTAAGGAGCCTTATTTAGCTCTTCCTCTTCACCACTCGCTGGAAGAGCTTACCAGGGGAGTCCCTCTTGAGAGACTCCAACCGGCAGGTCTCATTCTCGGCAACCGAGATCCTTAACCAGTAGAAAGTTGCGAAGTGTGCTATGCAAGCCACTTCGTGGCTCGACCTCTGGTTGGGGACCAAAGGTATCCTGATACGTTCTGAGGATTTCTCCAAAGAACGTACCAGGAAAGCTATGGAGATTTTTCTTCTCTCAGGTACTTGCACGATCGAGTTTCTGACCCACCAAGTCTCGAGCTTGTGGACAAATACCATTCTGAAACGTCGGGATGCAGTAGCTGAGAGATTCCATCAGATGGTCCCTAGCACCGAGATCAATAGGCTCAGACATTCTTCTCTAGAAGGATCCATCTTGTTTGAGCCTAAGGATGTGGAACATGCCGCTGATAGGTGGAGGAAGTCTCATCAAGACTCCCTCCTTCATAGGGCTTTAACATCTAAGCCCTATAAGCCTCCAGCACCACAGCAGTCCCGCACAGCAGTCTCGTCCAGTCAAGACTGCTAAAACGACGACAGCAGCGAAGACTGTGGTGTCTAAGCCCTTTCCTGTCAAAGGAAGGAAAGACAAAAAGTCCTCCAGGGGAGGCAAGAATCCTAGAGGGAGCAGCCGAGGCCACAAACGCTAGGATAGGCAGTCCCCCTGCATGTCCACCAGTGGGGGGATGCCTACAAAGTTGCTCAAACAGGTGGAAGCAACTCGGGGCCGATTCCTAGACAATCTCTGTAATCAGTCCAGGATATCGTGTCGCGTTCATAACATCTCTACTTCCCCTGACGACGAATCCAGTTTCATTGAGCTCCCTTCCCGTGGGATCGGCAAGGGGCCAAGCCCTTCGGGCAGAAGTCCAGACCATATTGAAGAAGGGCGCTTTCTAAGAGGTCCTCGACGAATCTGCAGGCTTCTTCAGTCGACTCTTTCATGTAAAGAAGACGTCTGGAGGCTGGAGACCAGTCATCAACCTCTCAGCTCTGAACAAGTTTGTCAAAAAACTCTGTTCAGCATGGAGACGGCGGACACAGTCAGACTAGCAGTAAGACCGCAAGACTTCATGTGCACACTGGACCTAAAGGACGCGTACTTCCAGATCCCAGTCCATCCGTCTTCAAGGAAGTACTTAAGATTCAGCCTAGACAACAGAAAGTACCAGTTCAAGGTGCTGTGCTTCGGTCTCTCCACAGCACAACAAGTTTTCACCAGAGTGTTCACCCTAATATCATCGTGGGCACACAGGATTGGCATCCGTCTCCTCCGTTATCTGGACGACTGGTTAATCCTAGCAGACTCGGTGTCATCCCTTCTTCAACACCGAGACAAACTTCTGAGACTTTGCCAAGGTCTGGGGATCATGGTAAATCTCGAGAAATCCTCACTGCTTCCCACTCAAAGACTGGTATACCTAGGCATGATTATAGACACCAATCTCCACAAAGCCTTCCCATCAGACGACAGGATAGCAAGGCTGAGGAAGGTCGCAAGACCTTTTCTCAGACGAGAAGAACTTCCACCCCAATTGTGGTTACGTCTCCTCGGTCATCTCTCATCGCTGGCCCGTCTAGTTCCCCACGGTCGCTTTAGGATGAGATCCCTCCAGTGGTGACTCAAGTCCCGGTGGAATCAAGGGTACGATTCCCCGGACATCCAGATCCGCATGGGACCTGCGGAATTGACGGATCTCCAGTGGTGGGTGGCAGTCGAGAACCTACGAAAAGGAGTGGATCTTCTCGTCCTCCCCCCGGATTTGATGCTGTTTTCGGACGCCTCAAAAACAGGGTGGGGGGTCCACGTGCTGCACCACACGACCTCAGGCCTCTGGTCAGAGTCAGAAAAGTACCTCCATATAAATGTCCTAGAGATGAAGGCTGTCTTTCTGGCCCTTCAACAGTTCCAACAGTACCTGGCAAGTCACTCTGTGGTGGTGATGAGCGACAACACCACAGTAGTGGCCTACATCAACAAACAAGGAGGTACTTTTTCGCAGCAACTATCCCATCTAGCAGTAGAGATACCGAGATGGGCCGAAGTCCACTCGACACCACTATCGGCACGCTTCATTCTGGGCAAAAGGAATGTGCTCGCCGACAATCTGAGCAGAGCTTCTCTCAGATAGTGAGTACCGAGTGGTCTTTGGATCATCTAGTAACCAACAAAGTCCTTACTTTGTGGGGTTCTCCGACTGTGGATCTTTTCGCAACAGCCCTGAACTTCAGGCTCGAGCTGTACTGTTCCCCTGTCCTAGACCTCAAAGCTCTCTGGCAAGATGCTTTCTAACAACGGTGGGACAACATCGACGTTTACGCCTTTCCCCCGTTCTGTCTGATGAGGAGGGTACTCAACAAGACCAGAACATCGGTCAATCTTTCAATGACCTTTATAGCTCCGCTATGGCATCACGTGGAATGGTTCCCGGACCTTCTGCAACTCCTAACGGAGCTACCAAGAGAACTCCCTCCACGACATAATCTACTCAAACAACCACATGCCAACATCTTCCACAAAGCCGTAGGTTCACTACGACTTCACGCCTGGAGACTATCCAGCATCTCCTCTCTGGGAGAGGATTTTCGCAACAAGTTGCTGTCCGGATGTCTGGACACCTGCGAAAGTCTTCGGCAGCAGTCTACCAGGCAAAGTGGAAAGTCTTCTGTGGTTGGTGTCGTGGAAGGGGTATCTCTCCACTCGAGGCCACTATTCCAACAATAGCGGAGTTCCTCGTGTATTTGCGTGAAGAAATGCACCTTTCAGTCTCGGCAGTGAAAGGCTATCGCTCAGCCTTAAGTCTAGCCTTCAGGCTGAAAGGAATGGACATTTCTTCATCGCTAGAACTTTCCCTACTCGTACGTAGTTATGAACTTACCTGCCCTCAGTCGGAAGTGAGACCTCCCCCATGGAACGTGGTTCGAGTTCTCAGGTCTCTTAAGTGACCTCCCTATGAACCATTACGCCAGGCATCAGATCGCCACCTAACTTGGAAGACGGTATTCCTACTAACTTTGGCCACGGCCAAGTGAGTCAGCGAACTTCATGGTCTCTCGTATGACATCGCCCATTCAAGGGGAAGGGGGGCGGTAACGTTCAGCTTCGTCCCTGAGTTTATTGCTAAGACTCAGAATCCTGGAGTGGCGGATCCTCAATTTGACTCCTTCCGGATTTCTAGTGTCCGTACTGTAACAGATGACGCAAATCATCTCTTACTATGCCCAGTAAGGAGCTTAAGGCTGTACCTCAAAAGAACAGCTGCAGCCCATCCTCATGTACCAGCTCTATTTGTCAGCACAGGAAGGACTAAGAGTAGGGTCACCTAGAACACCATCTCTGCATGGATTCGTAGGGTCATTGACCTGGCCTTGAATCCAGACCCTCCTCCATCACGTTGCCCTAGAGCACATGATGTCAGGGGCATAGCTACGTCCCTGGCCTTCAAAAGAAATTTTTCAGTGACGTAGGTTCTTCAAGCTGGGATGTGGAAACGTCAAACAACATTCCTGCAAGACGTGATCCACAGGAGACTCAATACGTTCTCTATCGGCCCTGTGGTGGCTGCACAACAGCTGGTTTAAAACCTCAAGCTCCTTATTGGACAAGTAGCAGAAGGTTGAGGGCATTGTTACCCTGTTTTAGTCTGCATGAATGAAAAGGTTCGACTGGCCCTTATTCTTTTCTTCATTCTCCCCTCTCTTGGGGAAAGCAGCATCCTGGGTTCTCTGCATAGCTGACCTCAAACCACTGCAGGTAAACCATGCTCCCTTGTATTCCTAGCATTAAGATTAATACTGTTACGTCCCCATACCCTAACAAGGTGGTATTGGGAGAGTCCTTTTCTTCAAGTTTCTATCTAAAGAACTTCAGAATCACTTCCTAGGATGAGTCACACTTCTTCATACCTTCACACACAGCTTGCGTAGGCCGCACTCTTTGTGTAGCAAGGTTCTAGCGAGGTGCAGGGACTCCTTATTTCTTGGGTGCTTACACACTCAAATAACGAGCCCCCGGGCAAAGCCAAATGCCAGACTGGCTGGGACGTCCACCCTTCCTAATGGGTGAGTCACCCCTATTAAATAGCGTGGTTTGTATTCCAGTTATGGAACAAATGACAAATTCGTAGATAATTTGTATTTTTCCTAACTATACAAATCTTAGCTATTTAACCAAACTTGCCTGCCAGCCCTATCCCCCTTGAAGTCCTACCTCCAAGGAAAGTGAGCTTAAGCATAGGTGTGTGAGGGGGGGGGGGGGGGCTAGCAAGCTACCCTCCCCTACCCCCGCTAACTAGCGGTGTGGGTAGTAAACCCTCGTTAAAAATTAATGGCTCGTCATTTCAGCTACGCCGAAATTAATACCCCTATTAAATAGCTAAGGTTTGTATAGTTAGGAAAAATACAAATTATCTACAAATTTGTCATTTTTTCCTACTTGCCTCAACTAACATTGCAATTTATGTAGCATACGTATAACAGTACTTCAATATTATTGAAGGTATACCAGTACAGTTAGAGGATATGTTAGCTTGTAATGTGTGCAAAGTCACAAATTTTTATGAGAAAATATTTCAAATATTTGTAATTTTACCATAAATAGTAGCATGAATGACTGTTGTTCTTGATATGTAATAAGTCAGTGAGTAATTCACCTTCGGGTTCCCATATACAGCAAACTTTTCAGCACTAGCAAACTTAGTGCATTGCATATTTTTTCACTTCATTCAATAATCGGTCCATCATTTATGACACACCTTTTTTATGGTCAACGTTGGGGTTGAGAAGCTTGTTATATATATGCAGTATATAGGTACTATATGTTAAAATTTGGTTCAACATATCAAGTTTAGAATAACTTGACAAGAAATTTAGGAAGTTTCTGGAAATAAGAATTTATTGGGAACCAATCATTGTTACAGGGTACTTAAGTTTCTGTGTTTGTTTCAAGGTTGTTTTATACGGAGATGCCTTTGATGTTTTGAAGAAAAGAGAAAGTGTACTCTACTTAGGAAACCACCAGTCAACAGGTTAGTTTATATTTTAATAATACTTTGTTCCATCACTAAATACAAACCAACGCTATTTATAAGAGGTATTACTTTCACTGAAGCTGAAAGACAAGCTATTAGACTTTTAGCAAGGGTTAACCACCCACCCGCTAGTTAAGGGGGGGTCGGGACTAGTAGCTACCCTGCTCACACACACACCTGGGCTGTGAACTCACTTTGCTTTTGGCTCGGGTGGAGAACGAACATTGCCGCTCTTCTCTCTCAACAAGATTGACTTGCCATTACTGACTAATTGCTTTTTTTCTCTTTTTCTTTTCAGTATGTTTGTTCTCTCTCCTTGGCCGTCCTTATGCAGACTTGTCCGGGACCTGAGTGCTGCTTATGCGGGACGTTCATGCCGTCCGTGGATACAGACCTGCATCTGCTGTGTCCTGCTGGCCTTGGGGGTGTGTCTTTGTGGCTAGGACAACACCTGCCCTGAATGCCGGATGTGATCTGTCTCCGAGTGGGAGAAGTATGGGTGCTGTCGTAAGAAGAACTTCAAAAGGGATTCTTCGCCTTTGGGGTCTTCCTCCAAGTTGAAGAAACCTAGGACTTCTTTAAACCTCCCCCCCCCTCACCCACCCCGACCTCTTCCCGATGCTCCTGTTTGTTCAATTTCCCCTGTGGAACAATCGAACAGAAGCGTAGACCAATTAACTCCAGGTCAACCTTTGGTCTCGAGGGACAGTACTGTTTTCATCAGTGAAGCTGCCTCTAACCTGAGTGAGACTTGCTCTTTCTTTGATTTATTCCAGGTGGGGCCATCTCTGGGTTTGACCGGTCCCCCATCGAAGATGGTGCTGCTTGAACTCTTTCAACTCGGTGCGGAGAGGAGGATAATACAGACCTCCTGAGGGGTGAATCCCTTGTTGTTTCTGAGCATGGGCCTACGAGATCTTGAGGTTTTGAATGCTGTGTTTGCCAACGATTCCCACCCTGCTCCTTCTTCTGCCACTGCCACCGTTGCCGAAGACTGCACTCCAATCCTTGCTGAGCCAACTCTTCTGTCGGGGGCTGAGCAAAGTCCGAGGCAGGTTTCTCCTGCTGGTGGGCATCTCTCTTGCCCCAGTGTGGGATCCCCCCCTAGAGTGAGATCCCCCTATAGAGACACTGATCCAGAGGTCTTCTAGACATCATCTTTCTCCTGCTGAGCAGTCCTTCCCTTCAGGAGATCTTCATCGTCTCCGATGAGCTCCCAGAGTCCGGAGTCGTCCTCGATGCTTCAGACGTTTTCCTTCATCTCCTGCCAAGAGACGTCTCTTTGGTTCTCTCAAAGACCTGTGATCTCCTCCTTCTCCCTTCAAACATTCTTCTTCTGAGTTTCGTCACTCGTCAGTACCTTGCTGTTTGCCTGCTCCTCATCACTCGTCACCATGATCGCAGACCTCTTCCGGAGATCGTCACTTGTCACCTCGTGACGCATCTCATCAGACTCACTGACAGCCTTCTGGTTCCCGACCCTCACCTGTTTCATCGGGCTCTCTCCGGACTCAGCGTTCGCCAGCCCTGAGGTGTTCGCCTGTCTATCGGCACTTCAACTTCTCATCACTTGATAGCTGTTCATTGTTCGTCAGCTACCATAGATTCTTCAGGCTCTCCGACAGCTCGTCACTCACTTGCAGTCTGTTGTTCATCAACTGCGTGCTGTCATTCAGCTACTCATCACTCGCCCATGACTCATCGTTCGCTGACTGTCCATCGTTCCCTAGCTTCCCGCCGTTTGCCAGCTGGTCGTCATTCTCCAGCAGTTCTACGTTTGCCAACATATTGCTGATCACCAACTACCAGACGTTCGGCAGGTTCTCGTCGTTCTCCAGCGGCTCGTCATTCGCCAGCTTCTTGGCATTTGCCAGCTGCTTGTGGATCACCAGCTGCTCGTCATTCGCCAACAGCTCATTGTTCGCCAGCTGCTCATCGTTCGCCAGCTGTTCTTCATTCTCTTGTGGCTCATCGTTTACCTGGCGGTTGACTATCTCCTCCCAATTGAAGGCAATCTTCCCGACACTCCTCATCGAGCTTCTTGTTGCTCGTCACAACATCGGCACTCACCAATCCGCCATTTGCCAGTTCCTCGTAGGGGTTCTCCTCTCATTCTCCGGCTCGCAAGCGCCAGTCATAAGGCTTAGATCGCCATTCTCCTACTCTAGACAGTAAGTCTTCAGTTTCTTATAGGTCAGGTCAACTTGCGAACACCATTCTCCAGCCCAGGTGTCCAGGACATCATGCTGTAAATACAACTCCCGACGATCTCCTCTCTTTTAAGAGGGGCCAGCCTCAAGGGGGAACCAAAGAGGTTGCTGCCGTCCACCTCTTCACACCGCTTGCCTGTCCAGTCGTCAATTGATCCAAGTATTAACCCTGTTCCATCTTTGCAGAGACCTCCAGCATCAATCCTCCTAGGGGAACTGTTGGTCAGGCCCCAGTTGGCAAGGAACCTTGGTTCAACGTCCTTGTCAGACCAGTTCACCAGGCTTTTGCGGGTCTATCAGTATGCCAAGGATTCCCTTGGAGAAGTCATTTTCGCCTCCTGTTGACCTCGGATGTAAGTCTACGATCCCACCCCTCAGGTTCCTCCAACATCATTCATCTCTCCTCTTAAGAGGAAACGAGGAGTAGCTGAACCGTAAGATTCCTCTCGGATCAAGCTGATGCCTGTACAGACATGGAAGCGGAGGTTGAGCATTGTTGATTGTTGTCCCCACTCCTCCGCAGGTAGGCACCCTCCATCGTCTCCCGAGCCAAGATTCTCTCTCTCAGAGAGAAGTCTAGGGCATGGTCTTTCTTACCCTCCCCCATCGAGGTGGTACTCTCAGAACAGCGACCTGTATATAGGACGTCGGTCTTTCAGCAAGAGATTGACATATAAGGAAGAACGATCGTGACCTTCACTCCTTGAGGAATACTATCCGTCCCATTAGTAGTCAATGGATGCCTAGACTTTCCCCAGGTCTTCAACTAGGACATCAAGGCCATCTTAAGAGAAGCTTTAGGGAGCCGGCCGGCTAATGCCATTTTTTAAGGACAGGACTTTGACATTCATACCACTTAATAAGGTGACTTAGGATATCTCTAAACTGCATAGGATTTTTGTCTCTGACCTTCGGTTTTGCTATGCCAGGGCGATTTATCTTGAATATTAATGTTTTTCAACTGCTATCTTTTCCCTTGGTACTTAATATTAAGACCTGGGATTAATACCCTATGTAGACGTGATATAGACCTCAAATAAATTAGTTTTATTTTTCAAAAAGTCATTTTTTTTGCTAGTTATGAATTTTTTCTTTATAGTAGAAAAATAAACCCTATATTTCAGGGAAAAAAATTAAGAAAAAAGTAAGAAGAAAGGGCTCTATTGGATTGTTTTATAGTCTTTTTAAGTTATATAACAAATTTCAATGCTATATCTTTAAAACTAAGGGAGAAGATAGAATTTGAAGGTCAATAAGTATAGTTTTGAGATACGGGTGTTCAAAGTTTTTCTTTGTATTTTTACAAAGACAATATTAATAAATCATGATTATTATGAATTTTGTTACTTTTTGAATATTAATAAACCAAAACAGAGTTATTTATCATATTTATTTCATAAAGATTCATTTGCTCAATATCTTGTTTCTTTAGGCGAGACGGTCGCTCATTCGTCCTAAACAGTCTCTCTCCTTCGCTGGTCCGCTAATCTCACTGATATTACCCACTTCTAAACTCTCATTAAAGCAAATTTTCTTCTTCCTTATGCTATCGAGATGTTGAACTTGTCTTTTCCTCTTTGAAATGATAAAATTCTTGCTGAAAACTAGAAAAACAGATGTAAAAATGAGTGAATGTCAGAGGTCAAACTTAAACATGTACTCTATGAGGTATGAGGTAGGACTGAAGTCGAAGGGTGTAATTCACCGTAATACATCGTCTTGTGATTCGTGGAATTTATACAGATGCCATTGCTCATAATTCATGATAACAAGAAATACTGCATTTTCTTGTAGGGAACAATGTTTTGGTTTATTGAGTTACTTTTACTAATTACCCTGTCACTATGAAAGTAAGAGGAATTTTGACAAAATATTTTGTATACGTATTCTCCATTGCCATACAAAGCTCAGTGAATTTTTTCAGGAATTTGTGTTTTTTTCCTGTACCCCTATACCGTATACAGGGTATTGGCATTTCAGCTGGGCCCCTTAAACGATCTTCACCAACCCTTGCAGGGTCGTCAGCAAGGGACGACCTCAACCCACCCCAAGAGGAGGTCCCTTAGTTGGATGATTACGATGACGATGACGACCATCTCCCAAGAGCTGCTGGTCTGAATCTATCGGAAACAGAGCAGAGGGAGTTGGAGCATGCCTTCTGGCAGGTCTTGGCCTGCATGAGGATCATCAATGGGTTGTCTGATCCAGCGGTGGCCCCTCAGGCAGGCAGAGACATGGTCCTAGACCATTTCTTTGGCACCCAGAAACCCTCCTAGACCAGTGCAGGTTTACTCTGGTGTAAGGGTCGACTATTGCCCGTCGGAAGGTGTTCTCCCAGATCCCCGGCTCCTCCAGCTCCCTCTCAGCTTTGAACAAATTGTTCAGCATGGAGCCGGCAGTCATGGTCAGACAAGCGGTAAGACCACAGGACTTCATGTGTACACTGGACCTAAAGGATGCATGTTTCCAGATCCCAATTCATTCATCTTCAAGGAAGTAGCTAAGGATCATTCTAGACAACAAGAAGTAGCAGTTTAATGTGTTGTGCTTCGGTCTTTCCACAGCACCTCAGGTCTTCACGAGACTTTTTGCCCTAGTGTCTCCTGAGATATCTGGACGACTGGCTGATTCTAACAGACTCGGTGACAACCCTTCTTCAACATCGAGACTAACTTCTGGAGTTTTGCCAAGATCTGGCTACAGTGAACCCTCGCTACTTCGCGGTTCGACCATCGCGGATTCACCACTTCGCGGATTTTTTCCATAACCCATATATATACAGTAACATATATATATATATATATATATATGTATGCATGTATTTATGTATATATGTAGGTATGTATATGTGTATACATATAAATATATATATATATATATATATATATATATATATATATATATATATATATATATATATATATATATATACACACACACACATATATATATATATATATATATATATATATATATATATATATATATATATATATATATATATATATATATATACACACACATATATATATATATATATATATATATATATATATATATATATATATATATATATATATATATATCTAAAGTAGGAAGATGTGATGTAGTTCTAAGGGAATAGTATGGGAAATATGTCTGGGTAATAAGCAAAGCTCTACCTCCAGTTTGTTTCTTCATTATGATCAGAGATAAATGTAAACAAAACATTGGTTGCCATTTTTTAACGTGCTTTTTAGCGTGTTTAGGAAACGCATGATATAAAATTGCCTTTAATATTTGTGCCTGTTTTAGTTTAGGGTACTGTAGTACAGTAGGGTCCCGAATTATGCGAGAATTTGGTCGATTAATGACCTCGTGTAAATGGAAAATCGCGAATTTCGAAACACACAACTAACAGAAATAATTCCATTGCGGCCATGGCAACCAGCAATTTGCCTATTCAAATGTGTTTACTACCCATTTCCAATACTTTCTTTGTACTATACTGTATTTCTTTATAATATCAAATTGTTTTTGTAAATAAATAAAACATTTAATATACTTTAAAGTTCTAATAACTTGAAAAATGGTTAAAATTACAACCAGGATAGGTGTACCATATATTTCCCGTTATAACACAACCCAAAATACAGACAAATTTTAATGTTTGTCATATCTATTGTATAATACAACTGGTGAATAGCAAAACCATCACTCTATAGACTAGCTTGTTGTATGATTGAAAATCCAGAATTATCAAAATAAAGGCGATTTTATATCATGCGTTTCCTAAACACGCTAAAAAGCACAATAGAAAACGACAACCAATGTTTTTTTTTACGTTTATCTCTGATCACAACGAAGAAACAGACGCATTTATACATTTGTGTTTTTGAATTGACAGCAATTTTACCAAGTATAGATTATATGTTGAATTTGTTATTACCAATGTTCTAATTATTTTTTATTAGAACTTTCAAATAAATGAAATGAATGCCATTTATGAAATGTTTTTCTTTATGATGCCGCCTGAAACGGAAACCTTCCATTTGTTTACGCTCCATCTTCGATCATAATAAACAAACGAATGCATTAAACACACATGATCTAAGTCATAACTAATGATATTACAAACATTTAGTAAAAATTATGTTATTACAAATATTTTACTTACCGTATCCATATAAATTCCTAAATTCGTAGCAAAGCTGGAAATTTTTTTTCCTTATGCGTTTAATCCACAATAGCAAACTGCCGCTAATGACAGAGTGATAACTTACGATAATTCTAAACTGTTACGAAAGATAATTGTCCTTTCCATATCCAAAATACTTTTCCTAACTTCAGTTATAAGTCAACTTGTACCCACCTCAATTATGGATCCATATGCAAAAAAGGTAAAAGAAGAAAGTACTAGGCCTATTTTTAAAATCACCGAACAATTAGGTTACCGCTATAACGTTCGATGTGAGAGAGAGAGAGAGAGAGAGAGAGAGAGAGAGAGAGAGAGAGAGAGAGAGAGAGAGAGAGAGAGAGAGAGAGAGGATGGTTTTAAAGTACTAAACAATAAATATGATAGGTTATAACACATTGGTGTTTATGTAATATTAACTGTATAGATGGTTTGAATAAGTTAAGAAATGGTGTAAACAATTCTTTGTTATTGTATTCGCGCGGAAGCTAGACATCAGCTGATGTGATCACAGCCAAAAGTAAAACAAAAATAAGTTAGCAATACTCGATTTTTAAAACACACCCGAAATTTAACAACATAAGTACATGTTTTATTATAGCGCAATTGACATTTAAAGAGTAAAAATTTTCTGGAATAGAATGGTGTTTCCTAAAAAATAGTGGTTTGCGGACGAAATCGGTTACCGTATTTTAAGCTATGATTGAAAAGGATGTATACACGGTATAATTTTTTCGTTTTGTATTTAATTGACACTTCAAGAAAACCGATTTTGGTTTCTTCATCTATTTGTAAGTATTGTATAACGAGAGAGAGAGAGAGAGAGAGAGAGAGAGAGAGAGAGAGAGAGAGAGAGAGAGAGAGAGAGAGAGAGAGAGAGAGAGAGATATTATGACGCAGAAGGTTACAGACCTAGAACAGGGGAGGATGAAGGTGGGGGGAGTGATGAGATAGGCTGGGTGGACTCGCAGGGGAGACGGTAGGAGACGGGGGAGGGGGGGATTTGGTTGCCAGTGGCTAAAAATAGATTCTGAAAGACGGTAAAGGGAAAAACGAATCCCATCGAATAAACAGAATAAGGAAAGGGAATAAGATCCAGAGGAATAATAGATATAATGGAATGAAAATGACTAGATGGTGTTAGTTGTGATAAGAATAATTTAGATATTTGAAATAAGAGTGTCTGAGGAGGTATAGAAGGAATTCGTGATAAATATAGAGGAATATCAAAGGATACAGTTAGTTTGCATTAAAGGGTTTGTTATCGTTTATCGGCAGTGAATAGCCTAAACTTCGGTAACGAGTCGTCAATATTTTGTCATATTTTAAACAGTATACATTTGATTTGCAAACATTGGTTTTGTAGAGTAGACGGTAAAATAAAATCTAGAGAGAGAGAGAGAGAGAGAGAGAGAGAGAGAGAGGGGGGGGGGGATTTCTGCCATCAAATCTCTCTCTCTCTCTCTCTCTCTCTCTCTCTCTCTCTCTCTCTCTCTCTCTCTCTCTCTCTCTCTAGATTTTATTTTACCGTCTACTCTACAAAACCAATGTTTGCAAATCAAATGTATACTGTTTAAAATATGACAAAATATTGACGACTCGTTACCGAAGTTTAGGCTATTCACTGCCGATAAACGAACCCAGTCTACTCGTGAAAACCTTGAATGCCCAGAGGGAAAAATAAGGCTTTTAAATATACTGTACTAAACAAAAATAATGCTTTAATATACCATCATTAACACTACCATTACAATTATCGTAAGGTTGGAGAAAGATAAAGATTGCCGAGAGTGTAACCACATTTCTGTTTACATTTTGTCAGCTGGACTCGCACAGTTAACAGTTGATTTCATTGTTGATGTGGAATTTTATCCTTAAATAGGCTATTCATTATGAAATTATGTTAATGAAATGTAATGTTGATATTGTTTTGTAATATTTATTATAAATCACCGTATTTAGGGCTACCAATATACTTAAAAAGACAATAGATTTGATACATTTTGTAGTGCTTGACTCGCGAACTTTGAACAGCCTCGCAGATACAGAAAATTTATTTTTGAAAAATAGCGATCGCGGAAAAGGGGAATCGTGTAATTCGAACACGCTTAATTCGGGACCCTACTGTACATGCATTAAGTGTTCTGTACATTAAAGGGTAGTTTGTTAACAGTACTACGTACAAGGGAAGGTTTTAAAAGTCTGAATATACATGTTGAATAAATAGGTAAATATGGTGTCACTACTTCGCGGATTTTCACCTATCGCGGCCGCGTCTGGAACCTATCTACCGCGATAAACGAGGGTTCACTGTATCATGGTAAATCTTGAGAATTTGTCACTGCTTCCTTCTCACCGACTGGTATACTTAAGTATGATCATCGACACCGATCAACAGAAAGTCTTCCCATCAGATGACAGGTTGTGATGCTGAAGAAGTTAGTAAGATCATTCCTTAGAGGAGAAGAACTCCCAGCCCAGAGGTGGTTGTGTCTCCTAGGTCACCTATAATCCTTGGTTCGTCTAGTTCTCAACGGCCACCTCAGGATCCAATCTCTCCAATGGCGGCTAAAGTCCAGTTGGAATCAGTCCAATGATTTCCTGGACATTTTAGTTCCCATAGGACCAGAAGAGCAGACAGAACTAAGATGGTACGTGACAGACGAGAATTTTTGCAGGGATGTCGACCTTCTCGTCATTCAATGCTCATCACTCTCCAGCCTTGCATAGTCCTCCTGTGACTTGCAAGCATTTGCTAACCGTCCATCGTTCGCCAGTTCCCAAGCGGTCTTCGACCAGCCATCATTCGCCAGAGCACCGTTGTTCGCCAGAACATTGTCTTTCAGCGGGACCTTTTCGTTCTCCAGACACTCCTTCATAAGCTTCTCGTTGCTTGACGGGGCATCAGCGCTCGTCATCCCGCCGTTCGCCAGTGCCTCATAGAGGTTCATCCTCTCGTCTCCGGCCCGCAAGCGCCAACCATCACTTTCTCCTAAGAGAACATCTCACAAGGATAACCCTCGTTGGTCTTCTCTTCGGGAAAACGCTATTTTTAGGGAACCCAAGGAACCGAAACAACCTGTTCCTTTCCCTCCATAAGGTGGAACCTTCAAAACCGCCGCCATCCTCTTCTTCCATTCGGTCATCTGTTGATCCAGGAAGGAATGTTCCTTTTCAGAAACCCTTGGGTGACCTTTCAGCCAGCGTCGCTGTGGGTCAAGAACCGTGGTTTAATGACCTAATAGAGCCATCCACCAGGCCTTTGTAGGTGTTCCACCCAATCGACCACCCAGTGCACCCAGAAATCCGCTGTAAAAGTCATCCTTTCTCCAGTGGACCCAAGGTGAAAATCCATGGGTCCTCCTCCTCTGGAAGCCCTGGTTTCTTCCACCTTTCCCCTGAAGAGGAAATGAGGAGTACTTGAACAGCTGGAATCACCCAGGATCAAACTGACACCGGAACGGATGTCAAAGCGGAGACTCATCATTGTTGTGCCCACTCTTCCCCCGAGTAAGCTCACACCCTCATCCATCTAGCCAAGAGTCTCTTCCTCCGAGAGAAGAGTCTCTGATGGGTGCTTTCTGCCCCTCTTCTATTGAGGCGGTTTCACCGGAATTACAATCTGTGTCCAGACCCTAATGGGTGGATGTCTCTTCTTCATCAGTTGAGGCAGGAGTCGAAGGATGCCAAGACTGTGCCTAAGTTTTTGGCAAGGGCATCAAGACCTTCACAAGACACTCCTTAACGATCGTCTCCTAACCCTGCAGTGACACCCATCGTGCAAGGGACGACCTTGACCCACCCCGAGATGATGTCTCGTGTGTGGATTGCAGTACTTTGATGACATTGACAACCATCTTCCAAGAGCTGCCAGTCCGAAGCTATCAGAGGCAGAGCAGGAGTAGGAGCATGCCTTCTGGCAGGTCTTGGCCTGCATGACGACCATCAATGGGTTTTCTGATTCGTCGGTGGCCCATCAAGAGGGAAAAGATATGGTCTAGGATCATGTCTACGGCACTGTACTTGTGTGAACCTCGCGTCACCAAGAAAAAGCCTCTTGGTTGTGTCTGGAGAAGGGATGCTGAGGACATCATCAATGTTCCTATCCAAGAGATAACTCCCTTGTACTCGTCATTCAGGAGGTTGCCCCTTGACTGGGCCCCTCCTACAATTTTGGAATATGCATCTTTCCAACAAGGACAGAGAATTCACAGCTCAGGTACAAGAGAATATACTTTCTCTTTTTCTCCCACCTGTAGAAGTGTGAAGGTAATTCTCTCCTTACCTATGCGATCCGAACATTCACTCGAACGTCTGTCTCAGCCATTACGTCTTCGTACAGAACAATGTGTTTTCAAAGAGGTCTCCGAGCCTCTTCTCCAGTTCCGTCCTCTTCTCCTGAAACAGGTTAGCTTTTTCAAACTCTGTTCGACGAGGAGAAGGCGTACGGTCAAACGAGGCAGTTAGTCCACAGGACTTCCTGGTTACGTTCAACCACTAGGACTTTTACTCCTAGAGGAAGCACTTTCAACCCTCTAGCATTTCTTGTGAGAATGTTTACTCTAGTGTCAACCTAGTTTGTCAGGATCGGCTTCGTTCTTCGAAGACTTCAATACAATGGACTAATCCTAACAGACTTGGTTGCTGACCTTTTCTTATCACTGAGACTTCACCCCAAGTTTACCGAGATTGGAGGATTGAAGTACATCTCGAGAGATACCCCGCCTTCCTTATCAGAGACAGGTACCCTTGGGGACGAATTCTCCTTCCAGACGCATCAAAGAAAGTCCCTCCAGATGCATCAAAGAAAGGGTGGGGGCCATGGTGTATTACTTGGCCTCCAGGCTCTGGTCAGAGACTGAACGATACCGTCTCTTAAACCTCCCAGAGATTAGGGCAACCTTCCTATGGACAAGAGGTACCACTCCCTTCGAGGAGAACTCAGTTTTAGCTCCGGATCGTTTTCTCATACAACATCTGATGTCGACCTTCAACTTGAGCTAGAACTCGTGGATGGGAACAGAGTACGGCCAAGAGAACCGCTCCTAGGTGCTGGAGCTCTCTCTTCCAAGGGAGAATCCCTCCAACCACTACTCAACAATCTTCTTGCATGTGGGGAGAATCGCCAACTATGGCAGCAGATGTTGATCTTGTCTTTCCCTTCAGCAGAAAAGACTTCCTTCACCCGTTGATGTTTCCTTTGAAGGATTTTTCCAGTGAAGAGAGGGATTCATCCACTCCCCTGCCGAGGGAGTAGTCCCTTCACCAGTCACTGTGCAGCAATCTTCCTGCTTGCTGGAAGGATTGCTGACAGCGGTATCATACAGTGGTCGCCTTTCCCATCTGCAAGAGAATCTTTCTTTTTGTGGTTGGACTCCCTTCCAGGGGAATCCTCCCATAGGAATTGGGTTCACCCATTTTCTGCCATTGTCCTTCAGAGCAGGCCTCATCATTAGCAGTCTTGTCTCGTTAGAAGACTCGTCTCGCCTACTGACGTTGATCTTGAGAGATCCTATGGGAATTGGAGTCAACCATCCCTCGCCCTAGATCTTCGGGAACAGGCCATCAGACTCCTCTTGCCCAACAGACTCGTCTCGCCAGCAAGATTCATCTTGCCCAGCAGTCTCGTCTCGCCAGCAATATTCATCTTGCCCAGCAGACTCGTCACACCCAGTTAACTCATCTGTAACTCCCGACGGAGATCCCAAGAGAACCCCCTCAGTGACTCTAACAGCCACTTGTGGACATCTTTCACAAAGCAGTATCTTCGCTGTGACTTCACACCTGGAGACTATCCTGCTCCTCCTCTATCAGAAAGCCTTTCCCACAACAGGTTGCAAAGAGGATGTCTGGATACATGTGTATATCTTTGGCTTCGGCCATCCAGGCTAAGTGGGACTGTAAGTTTGTATCATGGAAGGGGTATCCCTCCCCTCTATGCCACCATGCCAGCATTAGGGGAGTTCCTTGGTTACCTTTGGGAGGAAAGCTTCTCTCGGTCTCGGCCTTGCCTTCAGACCGAAAGGAATTAAACTTTCCTCCACGTCGGCAGTGTCCCTCCTCATACAGAGTTTCGAGCTTACAGACCCTTAGTCGGAAAGGAGACCTCGATCCAGGACTCCAAGCAGCAGACGTTCACCTGACCTTGATGACAGGTCTCCCACTCATGTTGGCTTCTGCCTAGAGAGTCAGCAAACCATATGGGACACCCTTAACGCCTCTCATTCATGACAATGGGCCAGGTAATGCTTGACCTCGTTTCTGGCAGCTCAGATCCCAGAATCCGAACCCTTCGGTTTGGGAGTCCTTTGCAGCATGACCACTGATCCAGATCAACATTTACTATGCCAAAGAGAAACTGCAGGCCCTACCTCAAGGAAACTACAAGAGCTCTCCCCCGATTGTCGGCACTCTTTGTCAGCTCGGGGAAAGTCGAGAAGGATCACCAAAACCACGTTCTCGTCTCGGATTCGCAAGGTTATGAACCAAGCTCATAACGTTAGGGTCAGGAATTCACCCTAGCATTTATGAGACTACTCTGTGACACAGACCTTGTCAGCGAGCATGTAGAAGTGTCAAATGACCTTCACCACCCACTTCCTGCAAGACATGATTCACAGGAACATGGAGATGTTCTCCTTGGATCCTGTGGTGGTTACACAATAAAGGGTTTTAAAACCTCAGGCTCCATGATGGAGAAGTAGCAGATGAGGGAGGGTAGAGTTTAAACATGGTTATGTTTGGGATGAATGATAGAGAATAACTGGCTCTTTCCTTGTTTCATCTTCCACCCTGTGGAATAACAACACTTACGGTACTCTACAAAGCTGACCTCCACTGTCTACAGGTAAAACCATTTATCTTGGGTAACCTGGTATAGTTAGATATACTCGTTACGTCCCCACACTCCCTGGCGAGGTGGGATTGGTAAGTCCATGGTACCCTCGGAAGAGTCCAATGACTAGAAAAGCTCTTACTTGGACCAGTCACAGTGCTAGTATCATAAACACACAGCTTGGTAGGCCATGAAATATGCATAGCACGGTTTTAGCAAGGTGTAGGGTTTCCATCAATGATGTGCAAAACACATAAGGGGGAAAACCCTGTAAATAGTGTTGGTTTGTAATAGTGACAGAACAAATGACAAATTTGGAAGTAATTTGTATTCTTCCTAATGATACAAACCTGTAGCCATTTTTACAAATTGACCTGCCAGCATCAGTCCCCCTTGAAGTCCTACCTCCAAGAAAAGTGAGGTTCACATATCAGGTGTGAGTGAGTGGGATAGCTACTACTCCCCCCCCCCCCCCCCTCCCCAGTAACTAGCTGGTGGCTGGGTAACCCTCGCTAAAAGTCTAATGGCTCATCTCTCAGCTTCGCCAAAAGTAATACCCTCTATAAAACTAACTACATACTTTTATTTTTAGGAAAAAAGGGATTTTGACGAAGGAAAAATCTATTCCTGAGTTCAACCTGTGTCGCTCCGTGAAATGCTCCTTAAAGCACCATTTCTAAAGTATAAATATTGCTAAATATACCAGAGAAAAAAGTTGCATGGAATGCCAGGAATATACCCAGCTCGCTCACCCTTATAGGGTGTCGGTATAATAACTGGGGTGTGTGAGACCACTACCAGAGGTCCCTTACCAATTAGTCTTCTCCTTCGTCAACATCCCCCGTTACTACAAGGTGGCATTCTCTACAGCTACTGCCCCCCCCCCCCCCACCACCACTACCACTACCACTACCCATACTTTTCCCATCATTCCTTCTAAGCACCTGTGAACGTTCAGACGTGTTTTTCGTAGCTCTGTGTTATTTTGTGTTTTTGAAGATGTCAGACGTTTTGGAGATCCCTGCTCCCAAGTTGAGTTTTATATTTGTCTGTTTGGGATTTCTAGGTAGCGACACACGTTCATTTAATAACCTTGTTGGTTTTTCTCTCAGCCGCTTTGTTGACGCTCCCTTATGGGTGTTTATGCGGCCATTTGGTGTCACTTCCTCAGGATCTCTTTGTTTTATAAGACTTTCAATTAGTTCCTCATACTAGCTGTAGTCTTATTTTTGTGTTCTGAACATCTAAGTCAATGTTTTGATATGATTTTGTCTTTTTGTTTAGGATTACTTCCATATTTGTCATATTGCCTTCATAAAAGTTGAAAATAAGGAATTCCCTGGCCTGTCTAGCTATGTAAGGCTGTATAATAGTCAAAATATTACAAACTCGGAATTTGACTTTACACTTAAAACACTGATCTCCAAGGGGATGAGAAATTTCTTCAACAGTCATAGCTGAACCAGTCTGGCATGTCATTAACTAAATGGAAGAGCATAACAATATGATTAAAGGCTATGAGTGTCTTAAAAAAAAGTTGGCACCATTCCTCATGGGAATTTGAAAAGATATCGTCATGGTCTGCTAGTTAAGGTTGACAATGAAACACGAGCAGTGCTACTAACTAATTTTGCATCTTTCCCATATGATATTACAATATGGAAAAGGTATCTCCACACCAGACTTTTAATCAAGCTAAAGGAATATGTTACAGAGATCTGTATGAGCTCTCAGAAGAGGACATATTGAAGAGGTGACTTCCCAATATTTCTAAAGGAACCAGTCAAGCCATTTTGATTTTATTTAACTTAACTTATCTGCCACACTATATAAAGATTCAACATATGATATTTCTGTTAAAAAATTACATCCTCAGCCTGTCCAGTGTTATAAATGTTATGATTTTGGGCACAATATCAAATGCACTAATGTCCAAAGATGTTTCAAGTGCTAAGTTCCATGGTTACTCTGCTGATTGTTTAAAAGATAAATTTTGTTTTCATTGTGAACAAGCTCATTTGCCTAACTCTAAGTCAATATCCTAAATATAGAATTGAGCAAGCAATCATTGAAACAGCAGATAATGAACCCATAACCTTTGGTGCAGCCAGAAAAAAGTTATGGGTAATAATAATGCCCAAGGATCAACTTACTTGAGCATTTTGTCCACTCCACATAATTTGACATCTAGCTCCAAAACAGTCCATACTTCGGCAGGTCTTAGTTTACGGATCAATTACCAATCCAACTCCACTGCAACAAGCCACTCTAAACCATTGCATTCAGGTACTACTGCCATTACCTTCAAATAAACCTACTAAACACATGTACACCAGTAAAGTGAAAATGTTAAAAACACTGGAACTCAAAATCATCTATTTGATTAATAAGTTCAGATTCCAGTACAAAACATGTTTGACACACTAGCCACTTCTGAGACCAGCAGCGAAAAAGAAGGTCCTTTTGAAGTAGATATGGTTGATTTTTAACTATGCACCCCTAAAATCTATACCTGATGGAACAAAATGATACTTGAAAATGGAACACTTACAAAATAAAAAAAGAAAATAATGAAGAATGTGAGAGTGAGCCAGAAGAGGATTCTTCTGAATTTATAATACAGGAAGATATGGTGGTTGCTGTAACAAATTGAGCTAGCAGAAACAGAAACAATCCATTAACTCCCAGCCTCAAAATTTGAACCCAACATGATACTTAAGCTACAAAACATGTAGTAAAGCTCGTGGTCCATTTAAACCTTTATGAGTGTCAAGAAGCTGAAGGAAAGTCAATTGATTATTTACTATTTGAAGAAATAAATCCATCTCCTGTTACAGAAATCACTGGCTAAGTGATGGTTTTACATAAAACAACAACAGTATGATGAAGCCCACAAAATTTCATGAGGCAGCAATGATTATTTCATTTCCAAATTTTGTAAAGTTAAAAACATAGAAATACTGTTAGTAAAATTGGAAATCTGATTGACAACTTTGTCAAGAACAAGGGTAAAAGTCAGTATTGTAAATTAGAAACCCATAATGCTGATTGTGCATGTTGACCATTTGATAGAGAAGTGTGTAATAGGTACTTTTCATCTTCAAAAATTTGTAGAAAAACCTGATAAAAACATTAATACTAGCTCAGTTAAATGGAAACTCAACTACAGCAAAATAAGCAGAAATAATGCTCTGCCTAGTGGAAATCCATCTTCATTGCCCTAATCTTCAATCCATTTGTAATTCAATGGAATATTAATGGTCTTAGAACCCATTTGCATCTAGGAGAAATTCAAAGGCTATTAAAAAAATCATAACCCTATTGCACTATGCCTACAGTATATTAATGGTACTATTCTTTCAATAGGGAGTTACACTCTAGCATATTGCTCAGTTCCTTCTATTGATGCATTGTGAACTGTGGTCTATATTCATAATAATATAACTTAAGATGATAAAATATTTAACATGTCAGAATTTCAGTTATCAGAAGTTAAAGTACATTTGAATAATAAGGTAGTAAGTTGGCCAGGGCACCAGCCGCCCGTTGAGATACTACCGCTAGAGAGTTATGGGGTCCTTTGACTGGCCAGACAGTACTACATTGGATCCTTCTCTCTGGTTACGGTTCTTACCCCTTGCCTACACAGACACTGAATAGTCTGGCCTATTCTTTACAGATTCTCCTCTGTCCTCATACACCTGACAACACTTGAGATTACCAAACAATTCTTCTTCACCCAAGAGGTTAACTATGGCAATGTAATTATTCAGTGGCTGCTTTCCTCTTGGTAAGGGTAGAAGAGACTTTAGCTATGGTAAGCAGCTCTTCTAGGAGAAGGACACTCCAAAATCAAACCATTGTTCTCTAGTCTTGGGTAGTGCCATAGCCTCTGCACCATGGTCTTCCACTGTCTTGGGTTAGAGTTCTCTTGCTTGAGGGTACACTCGGGTACACCGTTCTATCTAGTTTCTCTTTCTCTTGTTTTGTTAAAGTTTTTACAGTTTATATAGGAAATATTTATTTTAATGTTGTTACTATTCTTAAAATATTTTATTTTTCCTTGTTTCCTTTCCTCACTGGGCCATTTTCCCTGTTGGGGCCCCTGGGCTTAAAGCATCCTGCTTTTGTAATTAGGGTTGTAGCTTAGCATTTAATAATAATGATAATAATAATAATAATAATAATATTTATAATATATACAACTCAATCCTCGCTCAACTATAATTTGCAAAATTTAGTAAAAGAATTGCCATATAAGCCAGAGGATTTCCTATTAATTGGAGACACGAGTGCCCACAATCCTCTCTTGGACACTAATAGAATTACTAGCGATACAAATGGTTTCAAGGTTGAACAAATAGTGAACAATCATAACATCATTATATTAAATGAGGTAGATAATAGCCCTCAATTTAACAAATGAACTCAACTTTTTGTTCCAACAATATTATAATAAGTTTGAATGGAGCATTCTAGATGATCTCTAGCAGTGACCATTTCCCTGTATTAATTACCATGTTAGAACATACACCAAGTCCTCTCATTTAACGATATAATACAAATGAAGCATACTGTGATAAGTTTAAGTTTTATACTGGTAAGGTAACTCCCTTTGATTATTCACAGGATCATGATGAAACAAATTATTACTTTGTAAACTGCATCACACAAGCAGCTGAAAATTTTTTGCCACTGACTAATGCTGGACCAATGAAACATTCAGTCCCTTGGTGGTCAGTTACACTAAACCAGTTATTGAATGAAAAGCATGCAGTTGGAAGAAAACTAGAATTTTTCAATAAAAGATTAAAATATTTGAGTACTTGTCCCATAATGTTAGTACATACAACTGACAAACTGGTTGATTTAGCCATATAAAGTGTTATATTTAAACTATCGAAATAAGATTTCTGCTAAATTTAGAAAAGAAGCAATTAAAGGCAGGATAATTTTTTGCCAAAAATATTCTATTCATGAAATTTTCCATGTGGGCTGATATAATGATGAGTTAATAGTGCAAATATAGTTTCTGGAAAGCAAATGTATACTGTTCAGCTCAAACCAATCATTTGTATCAAAGTCTCACCTCCCAACCTTGCTGATTGCTAATAACTTTATCCTAGACTGTACAAGTGATTGTTTCTTACCTGCCATGCACCTTGGATCCAAAAAGGCTTCTGTAGTGTGACTATTCAGCCTAGAGATGGTGTTTCAAATCAGGAATAGTGTCTTAAGACTTGTGAAGATTAATAAATGTGAACTGATATAAATGGTAGGTTTGGAATGAAAAATTAGTTTTACTATTAAGAAATTATATATATATATATATATATATATATATATATATATATATATATATATATATATATATATATATGTATGTATGTATGTATGTGTGTATGTATGTATGTATGTATGTATGTATGTATATATATATATATATATATATATATATATGTATATATATATATATATATATATATATATATATATATAAATTTTGGTTTGGATAAGTTAAAAATTAGTTTTGCTATTAAGAAATTACATATATATAGTAGTTTCCTAATGTACTCAGTGAATTAAGGTACCATTGTAAGCTCATATTTTATGATTATATACATTTTTTTATTTTCAGTTGACTGGATTGTAGCAGACATGGTTTCTCTGCGTTGTGGCTCCTTGGGTCATCTACGATATGTTATGAAAGACACACTGCAATTAATACCACTGTATGGATTTTATTTCCATGTGCATGGCTGCATCTATGTCAAAAGAGGAAAGTTTAGTCAATCAAAGATGATATCTTCCCTTGATTATCTGAAAAATCCCAAAATACCAGTAAGTGATTGTTTTTTTTTTTGTAACAAGATGTAGCTGTACAGTATCTCTATACAAACTCTTATTTTTACTAATAGGGTAGGTTACATAGAGAATATGCTCATTTGAAAAATTAAAAATCTTTAGTCATCTTCATTAGAGGAAAGTCTTATTGATAATGAAGTAAAATAGTGCATTAGATGTCTTTATCACCCGGGAAGAAGAAATAATGCCTATAGACTGGGGGGAGAGTCTAATTGTATCTATATTTAATCAGAAAGGTGATATCATAGTACTGTATGTGGTAACTACAGGGGAATTGAACTAACAGGACTTGAAAAGTTTTTGAGACTGTACTAGATGAGAGATTGGGAAACAGCAGTATGGATTCATGAGGAGGAGAGGGACTGTGGATGCCATCTTTATAGTAAGGCAGCTACAGGAAAAGACTAGAGGGAAACCAGAAGCTCTTTTGTGCTTTTATAGACCTAGAGAAGGCTTATGGTAGAATACCAAGAGAAGTGATGCCTTGATGCTTGAGGAAGAAGAAAGTCCCAGAGAAGTTGGTTAGAATGGTAGACGATGTACAAAAGAACAAGGAAAACAGTAAGAAAAGCTGTTGGGGAAACAGAAAGCTTTCAAGTTAGTGTATGATTACACCTGAGGTCAGCATTAAGCCCATTTTTATTTTTTTTGTGCTGGTGTTGGATGTGTTAAGTGAAGAGATCAGAAATGAAGAGTTGTGGGAGTTGCTATATGCAGATGATATGGTGATTACTGCTGAAAATAATGAAGTCTTTTAGAGAAGGGTTGTAGAGTGGCAAGAGACTTTGGGGAGGGGTGGCTTATAATTGAATATGGATAAGGCTGAAACTGGTGAGCAGTAAGGAAGGTAGGGCCTGGATAGCGATACTTGAAAGTAGAGGCTTGATTAAAAAACAGGTGGAACAATTTAGACACTTGGGTTCTACTATAAGTCAGGATGGAGGATGTGAGGCTAACCTTGAGAGTAGGATAAAAGTAGCTTGGGGGAAGTGGAGGGAGGTAGCAGGAGTGGTATGTAATGAAAAAATGCTAATCAAACTAAAGTCACGATCTATAGCACAGTAGTAAGACCCATGTTGATTTATAGATAGGAAATGTGGGCTCTAAGAGGAAAAGAAGAAGCAAAGATTGAGAGAACAGTGATGGGAATGTTGGGGGGGTTATGGGAATATCACTGCTTGAAAGATTGGAAAATGATGAAATAAGAAGAAAGGCAGGTGTAGTAAAGATTACAGAAGTGATAAAAGTGTCAGCGAGATGGTGTGGGCATGTGTAGAGGATGGAGGGTGGAGAGGGAGTGAGGAGGGTTTGTGAGGAACATGTGGGGAGATTAAGAGAGAGGCAGAGAATTAGGTGGCGAGATAAGGTGCAGGATGATATCAAGAGAAGAGGTTTGGTGGAAGAGGAAGCCTTTAACAGAAGGTATTGTAGAAGTGCATACCTTAAATTATAAAGGGACCCCTTAAATGTCTTTTATGTATTGTACATGTTTCTCTACCTTTAGCCCTATTCTCAGCTAAATGTAAGTAATCAGAAGTGAGCTCCTCTGATAATGGGCTACATGAAACACATTACTTGAGTAGGAGCATGTGAGTCTTCTATATAGAATGCATTTAAAATGTGGATCCATTTTTTTTCGATATTCACTCATGTTGCCTACAAAATGTAGGCTTCACAAAATTGGAAGACAGCAATTATTCTTGTAAATGATGTGAGCACTGTATGGCCTAGATGTAAAGTAAACCATAGCTAATACAATTGTTAGTAGCCAATGCTACAACCAGTGAAGGAATAAATAAAAATGGTGGCCCATTGGAGAAGATATTTACATTTTATATTTGTACCACCACCATCATGCTCCCCCAGGAACAAAAGTTTTTTACAATGACAATGGAGATGGAAATTTGTTATTTTATTTTTTATTTGAAATTAATATCATATGAATACTGTATCTGAATTCCTGGCAAGTATTGAAATAATTGATTTTAGTTTAAAGATTAAGTGATTAATGCTGTAGTTCCTCTTTTATTAAAACTATTAATACTGTATTATATTTACTGAATGGTTGTAGGGAAATTTTTTCTATGGTATAGTATATCGTCGTCGGCGCCCACTCGTGTCCGAGTATTGGGTTCTGTCGTTAGCCATCAGCCTCCTGAGAAAGAGATGAAGAAGGGTGGCGGAAACGACAGAATGCCACTAGCTGGGTATATTGTTTTGGGTGGTCGTGGCTTTGCAACGGCCACGCACACACACTTGGCCCACACCATTTTCACCGCGGCTCAAGACATATGAGACAGGCGGCTTCTCCGATGTTGGTTGCATCGGGCTGCCGGGTTCTTGTTATGTCAAGGCCCGCCTTGTTGCCTGCCCGATAGGCATTGCCCTCTTCCGCCGGCGCTGGGAAGCTCCGCCGTTGGGGTCTTGTTTGGTTTGATTTTGGAGTTTTCCTTCTCCTAGCCTTTGCCTATCTTAAATAAAGGAGAAGGCCTATAGGGGTCCAGTCTTGGTCTGGTCTCTCAGAACTGGCCTTAGCGGTATGGTTGAGCCTGCCAGGGTGGATAAACTACCCCACCGCCATTGCCCAGCCCATCATTGAGACACTCAAGCCCCTCTACTGCAGCAAAGTGCTGGACCATCAGAGGGGGTATAGTATATGAATGTGAATTAAGTCTCTAGTTGGAAATAGCAATTTTGTTAGAGTATTATTTCAGGATTTTGGTTATACAATATATGCTGATAGCAAAAAATCATGTAGGTTATATCTTAGAAAAAGATTGTTCTCCCAATTACTCTGGTCCTTTTAAATTATTTTGGCTCCCTTTTTTATTGTGTGCTATGTATGTGTTTGCATTTGATGAATGAGGATTATAATCAACATTTCAATTACATTTGGAACTAGTTGCATGAGCATAATATTGATTTGATGTAAATCATATAAAGTTCATTTAAATTACAGTACTTTTCTTCATTTTATATTGCAGACTTGGCTGGTAGTGTTTCCAGAGGGAACGCGGTATTACCCAGGCCATCCAAAAGTTATTGAGAAGTCAGAAAAATATGCTCGTGATCACAACATACAGGTTTGTTATTTCCAGTAATTCTTTAAATTGCACTTTGTTTTGAGTAAATGTTTTTATTTGCATGAATAACTGTATGATGGTTTTATTTTTCATTTTGGTTTTCAAGTTGATTATTGTACCACATACTTTGTTTTGTTATAATGGACATTCTGGAGCCAAGTTAAGTTCTTTAATGACTTGCAGCAACTATTTTTGTGTTGAACAGGCTGACATAAGTCTCTTTTTATGATTTATTAATGAAAGATCTATTTTTATGTTGCTTCGGTTCTTAGAATATGTTATTTTAACTGTTCGTTACTTCTCTTGCAGTTGTTTTTATTTCCTTTCCTTGCTCAGCTATCTTTACCTGTTGGAGCCATTGAGCTTATATCATATTCCAACTAGGGTTGTTGCTTTACTAGTAATAATGATAAAAATAATAATAATAATAATAATAATGATGATAATAATAATCTGCTCAGGAGTTTTTCCATTATATATGGATCATCAGATTATTATTATTAATTAATATTTTTATTATTATTATTATTATTATTATTATTATTATTATTTCCTAAGCTACATCCTTAGTTGGAAAAGCAGAATGCTATAAGCCCAGGGGCCCCAAAAGGGAAAATAGCCCAGTGAGGAAAGGAAACAAGGAAAAATAAAATATTTTAAGAACAGTAACAACATTAATATAAATATTTCATATATAAACTATAAAAACTTTAACAAAACATAAAGAAGAGAAAGTAGATAAAATAGTGTGGCCAAGTGTACCCTCAAGCAAGAGAACTCTAACCCAAGGCTGTGGAAGACCATTGTACAGAGGCTATAGCACTAACCAAGAGTAGAGAACATTGGTTTGATTTTGAAGTGTTCTTCTCCTAGAAGAGCTGCTTACCATAGCTAAAGAGTCTCTTCTACCATTATCAAGGGGGAAGTGGCCACTGAATAATTACATTGCCGTAGTTAACCCCTTGGGTGAAGAAGAATTGTTTGGTAATATCAGTGTTGTCAGGTGTATGAGGACAGAGGAGAATCTGTAAAGAATAGCCAGACTATTCATTGTATATGTAGGAAAAGGGAATGGGAACCGTAACCAGAGAGAAGGATCCAATGAAATACTGTCTGGCCAATCAAAGGACCCCATAACTCTCTAGCGGTAGTATCTCAAGAGGTGGCTGGTGCCCTGGCCAATCTACTACCTACCTATCAATGGTTATTTGTTCAATAACACAATATGATCAAATAAAGGAGTTATTTGAATGCTGAATTAGTGCTTTATTCATCTGTACTTTATTGGTACATGTCAACAGTTTTATCTTGTGTAAAGATTTATGTTTTTTAATTAAGGGGGCTGGTCGGCTAATGTTGTTTTTCAAGGACAGGACTTTGACATTCCTACCATATGATAGGTTGTCTTGGGACATCTCCAAACTGCATTTGATTTTTGTCTCTTACCTTTGGTTTTGTGATGGCAGTGTAATTTATCCTGTAAGTAAAGGGTCTTTTTTTTCATATATATCTTCCTGCTTTTCATTATAGCGTTTTACTATTCCCTCATACAAATACTTCAAGTATCATGTAAATTTATTATTTCCCATTGTTTTTAATCCCATTGCTGCTTGCAGGTGTTTTGATTCCGACAATTCCATAATCTTCTAAAATGAAATGGTAAATCAACACGTCATTGCTTCTGAATACAAGGGCCGGTGTTTCATGTGTAGGGAATTTATTAGGCAAAGATGTCTCTTTTGAGGGACATTTACTACAAGATCTTTTCACTATTGTTTCGAATGCATCATTCTCAAATTGCACTTTATAATTTTCTTCACATTTACACCCAAACAATCTTTTTCCACAAATTTCTTGTAATCGGTTTCTACTTATGAGAATGAGTTGATTATCTTCTCCTCTATCTCTTTGCTAATAGTGCTGCTTTCATCACTTGCCAATAATGAAGTACGTGTGTCAATATGAGTCTTGGGATTAGTTGTAGCAGCAGTGGATGTACTGGGAGTGGGTGGAAGGTCAGATAAGAGCATAGCGTCGGGCACTGCATTAGGCGAGGTTACTCTTTCTTCAACAACACTCTCTCCCCTTCACTAACTCTGCTAATGTCACTGAGAATACACATTTCTCAACTCTTACTAGAGCTACCTCTCTTCTTCATCATGGAAATAAGATGTCTTGCTAGTCTTTTCTCCTTGGCATGATGAAATTCTTGGAGAATCAATGAGAAATGGATGCGTCAGAGGTCTGCGTCGCATAAGATTTGTCCTCGCACTGAGGGCTGTAAAGCTCGTAACATCCCAATAAGTGACTCATGGGATCTCTAATGATGTCATTGCTCAATATTTTTTTTTATTTAAAATGTTATACATACAAATACCGAGGCACTTCCCCCAATTTTGGCGGGTAGCTGACATCAAATAAATGAAACAAAAAAGGGGACCTCTCCTCTCTACTTTCTTCCCAGCCTGACAATTATTAAAATTTACGATAGCAGAAGAAATATGAAATTTTTTATATGGATCACTATTTATGGCATATTGAGATACTTTTGCTAATTACTGTAATCTGTAACTGAAAATAAACAGAATTTTATGGAAATATTTCCTACACGCTTTTCCCATTGCCCTAGGAAGCTCCATGTTTTTTTTTTTTTTTTCATGATTTTGTGGTTTTCGTCCCATATATTAGCATTCCGGCTGATCCCCTTAGGGCAAGAGCTGTGATGAGTCAATAATTTTAGCTTATGATCTAAAACATTATCAAGGAGTGTTTGAGTTTTGATCTGTATAGGAATGAACTGTTTATATATTTATATTTTGTGCATTATTTGATAAATTATGTAAACTTTACTTTATTGCATTTTTTACAAGTTTTATATCCATAGCAGTGCATGGTGATTTCAGAAAAGGTACGGGATGGATGAATCAGATTTTCATAGCTAGGCAGATACGCGAAAAATATTTAGCAAAAGGTACAGAGGTATATGTTGCATTTGTGGATCTGGAGAAAGCTTATGATAGAGTTGATAGGGAAATGGTGTAGAATTTGATGAGGTTATATGGAATTATTGTAAGGTTGGTACAAGCAATGTATATATAAGCTGTAAAGTGTGTTTTTGGATAGGAAATGAAGTGAGTGAATTGTTTCCAATGAGAGCGAGGCTGAGACAGGTATGTGTGATGTTGCCATGGTTGTTCAATTTGTTTGTTGATGGAACTGTAAGAGAGGTGAATGCTCAAGTGCTTGGTCGAAGATTGAAACCGATAGATAAGAGTGATCATGAGGGGGAGGTGAATCAGTTCTTGTTTGCAATGATACTGAATTGGTTGCAGACATGGAGGAGAAGCAATGTCGATTAGTGACAGAGTTTTGAAGGGTGTGTGAGAGAGCTGCAAGTTGATGTGGTTAAGAGTAATGTTTTGAGATGCATGAGAAGGAAGGGTGGCACTAGATTGAATGTCATGTTGAATGGAAAGTAACTTGAGGAAGTAGATCAATTTAAGTACTTGGGGTCTGTGGTTGCTGCGAATGATTGAGTGGAAGCAGATGTACATCAGAGAGTGAATGAAGGATGTAAAGTGTTGGGGCTAGAGAAGGGAGGGGAAAAAAATAGAGGGCAGGGATAAATGTAAAGAGAGTTCTGTATGAGGAAGTCGTTATACTGTACCAACTGCGATGTATGGATCGAAGTTATGGGGAAGGAAAGTGACGGAGAGGCAGAAATTGAATGTGTTCAAGACGAAGTGTGAGGAATATGGCTGGCATATCTCGATTGGATAGGGTCAGGAACAAAGTAGTGAGGGTGAGAACGGATACGAGAAATGTTGAAGAGGTTTGGTCATGTAGAGATGATGGCAAATAGCCATCTGGTGATAAATACAAGAGTTGATGGGAGAAGTACAAGAGGAAGGCTGGGGTTTGAGTTGATAGATGGAGTGAAGAAAGCCTTAGTTGACAGGAGGATAGATGCAAGAGAGGCAAAAGGATTTGCTAGAAATAGGAATGTATGGCAAGTGATTGTGACGCAGTTCCGATAGACCTTGTTGCTACCATGGGTGACCGCTGAGGTAGTGGGAGTAGGGGAGTCAGCATATGAAGTTTCATTTATGGTGGAAAACGGGGGAGGGTGGGCTGCGGTACCCTATCAGTACCAACCAAACCCAGCTGGGTCCTTCGTCAGACAGGGAGGAATGATGAGAAGAAAAATCTCCCTCTGTTCTTTTTTTTTTTTATGTCAGCGAACTCCCAAAATTAGGGGAAGTGCCATGGTATATAGATAGAAAGATAATTTTTTTTTTTAATATTGCAGCTCTCATCATTACAGATTCTTATATCAGAAGAGTTCACATATTTTCAAAATGTTACAAATGCAAGTTTATACTATTACCTTTGCTTAGTCATGCTTTCATCATCTCTGATTCAGCTTTGATTTTTAGGTACAGTACTGTAGAGTTGGGGTTTAACTGGCTGGTTTTGAAAATTTCACTTTTGGGTTCATGTTTTGGATTGGGAAAGTGGAAGTTACTTTACAAGGCAATACATAGGAATATTTTACTTATTTTTGTGATATTCTTATAATTTTTTTTTAAAGATATAGTTTTGAAAAATGTATAAGCCATGCTGAAAATATTTTTATGGGGCCTAGTTGCACTCCCACTACATCCCATTAAGACTGTTATTTTGGGGTTACTTCAAAATTCCTACTATGTTTTTGTTTCATGGGTAATTTTTTTTTCTTTTTAAAACAGTTTGAAAGAGATTGTAGGCTTTAAAATTCATGGTATTTTTTATTTGAATGACAAAAATTAATTGATATTAAAAAAGTACGGTATCTGAAGTAGAATTTTTTTTCTTCTAAAAATTTCATGTTTTGAGAAATTAGGGTTCATGGTTTTTTTTTTTTAGAGATTGGTTGGATATACTTGAGTATTCATAAGTATGGACTATTGACATTAATTATTCTCACCACTGGGGATCATGAGGACATTATCGTTATCTATTCCTGTGTCATTTATATAAGATTACTACTAATCATGTTTTCTACGACTGGCTAATCATAATTTTGGTTGCTTGCTGGGTAAATACAGCGTATGCGCATGGACCAAGCTGGAGGTTGCTTACTGCGTCCCCTCACAACACTGCTGGTTGGAAAGTAAAGAGGTTGTTTTCTCACTTCCTCTCTACGATCAAGCCTTTCGCATTCATCTCGTTTACCCTTCTAGTGTTTAGCTCTCTTGACTTGTTTTTTTTCTTAATTCACGTTCACATGAGTGACTATTCATTAACTGTGAGTTACGAGTGAGTGCTTATGTAGCCTAGGACAGGATAGCGACTATTAAGGTGTCCTCATGAGCCTTGTGGAAATCAACACACTCCCTCTGTTTTTTTCTTACCTAGACAAAAGATGTTCAAGACAATCGCCTTATAAATACTGTAGGGAGTGAACTTCCTCCCAATGGGAGAGATTTTTTTCTTGTCGCAGGAAAGAACAAGATTTCCACGTTGCTGAGTCTTCTCTCGATGGGGGTTAGATAAAAATCTCTTTCTATGTAGTGAGAACCTCCCTTCAGTTTTTTCATCAGAACAGTGAAAGCATTTCCTCGTTCCCAGGAGGAACCTTTGAGTTGAGCCTGTTATTTCCCCCCTTGTACCAAGGCAGCCTTATTGAAAGATCCTAATTACCAGTCTCTAGCTCATTTTAATGAGAAAGGCATGTCTTGTACACCTAGGGGTCCTCGGCAGAAAACTCCTCTAAAAAGCACCTGGAATGAATCAAAAGATTTGTCATCTCTCAACTATGAGGGTGGTCGGACCGCTTCGGCTACGTCCCCCCCCCACAACAATTGACAATGCCTTCATGCTAGAGCAGGCTAGTTTTATGCGTGAAAACTTTTCTCCACAATGCTTTAAGGTTGAAACATCCTCCCTGAAAAGTCCGGGTGGTGGCCTAAATTATGGCCCCACGGATGTGATTGATGAGCAGAGAATGATCGTCTGCTCAAGGGATTCCCATTCACGTAAATTGAAAGGTGAAGATAGGAAAGAATCTTTTTTACCCCACGCCTGCGATGGAACGCTAGTCAGCCTTAAGAATCAACTTGACTAATAGGTGTAGATAATGCGCGCGGTGGAGACGAAGTAGAATCTTTTCAGTCAATGAGTTGTTTGCTTGTAAAGTACCGAATCTTGGAAATGTACATCATTTGGCTGAACATTTTGAACGGGAAAGAAGTCTCAGGCCTACCTTTGCCTCCTTATCTCGCCTTAATGAGCTTGGGCTTACGGCTGAAGAAAGAAAGGATGTTTGAGACAAATTGGCACTCCTTACAACCTTGACAGCTGGATTAATGCTAAACCAACCGGGACCACCGCTGTGAGCACGGCTGCTGACCCAGCAGAAGTCAACCTTCTCAGAACCTCTGTTGGTTTCAGAGACGCCTTAAGCCACAACGATTGGGAAGCTCATCCTTCACCTAGGAAATATTAGTCTTCCCTAGGGAAACCTGTCACTGAGGAAAACCAGAGAAAGGATTCAGTCACAATCTCAGAATCCTGAACTCATTTACGACCTAGAAATGTCAAAACAAACGAGATGTTTAACCTATTTATCCTGCAGGTATCAGCCTCTGAAAATTCTCTTAGAGCCAATAGGTCCCCAGGATTACCCCCTGTGGCCTTATCTGAGCAGAGAAATTTGGCCCTTTAGGGCCTTTAAGCTCTCATTACCATTACCAGAGAACTTGGCTAACTTAGTGTTGTCCGCCCAAACAAAACGGATTTTGAGCGAAGCGTAAAATCTATTTTTGGGTGAGATAGTCATATCGTCCTGATGGAAGGTTCTTTCAGTAGCTTCCTAGGGTATATTTGACTACAGTGGATATTCCCAGAGAATTAAACTAAAGGTCTCCAGAATTCTAACTTCTGGCACAAATATCCTTAAAGTTGCCTTTTAGGATATCGCATAATAACAGGGGACGTATTCTTGACACGCCACATAGCTATCTGCACCCCACATAGCGTTTATGCTTCGAGGGGGAGAAGTGGCAAGATAAGGGAGGAACCGTTACAAAGTTCTCCTCCTCCGTTACTGTTATGAGCACTTGGATAACGTCATATTCGTCGCCATCTTGGATGACGTCGTATCCGCCCGCAATCTTATACAGAAAACGAAATCGATAACACAACATATATATTTTAAGGTGGTGAAACATGGAGGTAAAAATTAAATACAAAACTCAATTCAGTATTTTAATAAAAAAGTATAAAGTACGAACAATCCTATTAAATTAACAATATCCTCTTTAGTTTCAATGACCTTTCTGTTATCGGCTATTGACTCTGCATCATAACCTGTAAGTTTAGACAGTTACATTATAAACAAAAATTACCACTGAAGGCACAAACGTTAATATGAAACTATATCGCTCAATCTACGGGCAATACATAAAAATTCTTAATTACCAATCGAGGATAAATTGGTCAGGTTACAATTACCGGTCGTTACTGTACCCAGGTAAGCCTACCACACCTACAATGAACAAGAAGGAAAGAGAACTAATTACAGGTAGACCAACAATCTCAAATATTCTCAAATAAATAATATCGACATATAATATCAGTAACTAATTAATAACCTACCAGCGGAAAACAACACCATCCGTATAATGGGCTAAGACTGATCGATACAATCCAACTATAACACTAGCACTCGCAGAACTGTACGAGAAAAAATAAAGTAACAAAACTATTACGGATGCATAATGCACGAAATTTTTACGTAACTTGTCCTTACAGAGTTATTTTATTGTTATTTTAGGTCACGTCAGGACTTCTGAAACCTCAACTAAAAGACACTAATGGCCTTACCTTAGCTAAAGGGCGAAGCATGTATGGCTTAAGTGAAGGATTTTATATCGATCATGCGCTCCGTGCAAGATGCAAAGTCCAGAGATGGGGAGAGAGAGAGTGAGCCTGTATTTAGCGAAGAGGCATTTTCGAAATCAAAGCACAAACGTCGACAGGATCCATTTATAATAAATGTCTTCAACTCGGCACGTCTGTTTAGCGCTCTTCATAGCAGCCCAGTACCCACGGTGTCCAAAAGTGAAAAGCGAGAGTGAGCCTCTTAAGCTACACTCTCCGTTGAAGTAGCAGAATTCACTGACGACCATTTCTCCGCCGTGTCACACGTTAGCTCGGAAACCAAAACAAAGATTAGTTCCCGAGAATTATTGCTTGTCTTGGTCCTTAAGACCACCCAACAACAGATAAGGCCTTTAGGCAAATTAATTTAAAATTACATTCCAAAAAGCCTGTAAAGACATTTTACAAAAAACAGTCATGCACACAGAACATATAACAAAAAATTACCCCTCTCAAGTCCACACAAAACTGCGTGAGAAATTAGAAAAAAAAATTTATACAGAAAAATAAATTATATTTATTTTTGTACACATCTTTATCCTTTCGCTGTAGTGTCCTGACAAGGTGTTTTTTTCCCAGTTCTTTTGCTATTTCGGATATCATGTCGCAATCTTCAGCTTCTTCTACCTCTGGAAAGTTGAGTATTTACCTCTTATATCGTATAAATGTAGCTCTGGCCGTTAGGTAACGTTTTTCTCGAAATAAATAGAGTTTTGTTTCGTGGCAGAGCTGTTGCCTAGACCGGAGGCGTCCTCGGCGCTGTCGTTCGTAACGCATGTGTTATTTAGTTAGCCAGAACGACTTTCCCGGTATAATAGCTTCTCCTCATTGTTTAGCTATTTAGTCTTCATTGCTAGGAATTAGTTATATTATGCTGATAGTATTCTTTCGTTTCGGCGAATGAGTTGCCGATCTAGTTGACGCTAGGCCACCTAGCCTAGGTGTTTTAGCTTACTTTCCTGCATGATATAATAAGTGTTCCTGGTGTTATTCAACTTAATGAAGATATTAGGCAATATATACGTATAAGATATTTTGATTGCATATGATTTCCTCTTCCAAGATCGTATACGAAGAGCTTCGATGAATCAGGTAGTCGATCTCTATGTCGCTAGGCTAATAGCCTAGTGGCTTTAGTATACTTTCACACACATCCCCAGTTACCTATATGTATAAGGTAATCTCATCTTCCCTCTGAGGGTAGCCCACGGTTACAATCCTAGCCGTTCCTGCCTTGAATTGTAATTCTGGTAAGGTTAGGCTAGGGTTTTTCTGCCCCTTTCCAAACCATTGTTGATGAGCTTTGCATTTGGGTCAGAACCTCAGACTACTTGTCGTGTGCCTCCAGCTATCCAATAAGGTGAATGTACTCTCCTGTTGGACATTGCTTGTTGGCATTGGGGGCCTTGCCCCCCCCCCCCCAGACTGCACTTGGAGGGGTCATGTGATCCCCTTCGCCCTGCAGTCTAGCAACTAGTCCTGTGCCTGCAGACTCTAGGCTGAAGGATATGAATATTCCTTGGCCTAGGTTAGGCAAGCATGGGGATTTTGTTAAGTATCAGCTTTCTCCTCCAATTTTTTTTCAGGTACAGAAATAATGAACATGGAAGTAGCAGCTATGTCTGCGATCCATACCTATTCATGGCTCGACCTTTGGTCTAGAGCAGTATCCCACCATGTGACTACGAAAGTTCTTATGGGTCATTATACCTCCCCTCCTCACTGAGTTTCCGTGAATGATATCCAAATTCTTTACTGTCTTGTGGCCTTCTCCCCAAAGACTCTACTTCTCCTCCTCACTGATTTTCCTTGAATGATATCCTTATTCCCAATTGCCCTTTGGCTTTTCCCAGCAGGATTCTACCTCTCCTCCTCACTAATTTTCCTTGAATATCCCATATCTGAATTGCTTTGTGGTTTTTCCCCCAAGGATTTTACTTCCCCTTCTCAATGATTTTTGTGAAATATTAAAATTCCCACTAGTCAAGTGGCTTTTCCCCAAGGATCGTACCTCCCTTCCTCACTACATTTCTGTGAATGATATCCCAGTTTTCAACTGTCCTTTGGCTTTTCCCCCAAGGATTCTACTTCCCCTCCTCACCGAGTTTCCTTGAATGCTATCCTAATTCCCAACTGCCAAATGACTTTCCCCCTAATGATTCTACTGTCCCTCCTATCTGCATTTCTTAGAAATATACCCCAATTCGCAACTACAAAGTGGCCTCTCCCCCAAGGATTTTACCTCCGTCCTCACTGAGTTTCTGTGAATGAGATCCCAATTCTTAACTGCCCTTTGGCTTCTCCTCCAAGGATTCTACCACCCCTCCTCGCTGAGTTTCTGAGAATAACATCCCAATTTCTATTATCTGAGTAACTTTTTCTCCCAAGGATTCTACCTCCCCTCGTCACTGAGTTTCCTTGAATATCCCAATTCCCATTGTATCAAAGGCTCCCCCCCTGGATTCTATCTTTGCTCTTCACTGAGTTTCCTTGTATAATATCTGTTCCAAACTGCCCAAGGATACTACTTTCCCTCTTCACTAAGTATCTGTGACTATTCCAATTATCAACTGCCCTTCTGATTTCCCCCCAAGGATTTTACTTCCCTCCTCGCTGGGTTTCCTGGAATGATTTTCCAAATGCCAAGGATTTTCCCAAGGATTCTACAGTGCCTTATCACTGAATATCCTTGAATATCCTCACATTTTACATGAATGATGTTTCGATTCCCATTGCCCAAGTTTTTTTTCCCCCAAATATTATACCCTCCCTCCTCACTGAGATTCCTTGGTTGCTTTTTCAAATGACAAGTGTCCTTTTTCCTAAGGATTCTACCTCCCCTCATCATTGAGTATCCTTGAATATTTTCACTGAATTTCCTTGAATTTTATCCCATTCTCAACTGCCAAGTGACTTTACTCAAAATTTCTACATCCCCCTCCTCATTGAGTTTCCGTGAATGATATCCTAGTTCCCAACTGCCCTGTGGCTTTTTCCTCCAAGGATTTTACCTCCCCTTCTCACTGAGTTTTCTTGAATGATTTTCCAATTGCCCAGTGTCTTTTTCTAAATGAATTCTATCTCCCCCCCCATCACTGAGTGTCCTTGAATATCCTCACTGATTTTCTTTGAATGATATCCCAATTCCTAATGAGCAAGTGGCTTTTTCCCAAAGGGTTCTATCTTCCCTCGTCACTGAGTTTCCTTGGATTATATCCCAATTCCCAACTGCCAAGTGGCTTTTCCCTCAAAGATTTTATATCCCCTCCATACAGTTCCCTTGAATTATATCCTAATTCCCAACTGCCAAGTTGCTTTTCCTCCCAAAGATTTTACCTCCCCTCCTCACTGAGTTTCCTTGAAGATTTCTCTAGTGACAAGTGTCCTTTCTCTCAACGATTCTACTGTACCTCATCACTGAAATTCCTTGAATATCCTCACTGATTTTTCATGAATGATGTCCCAATTCCCATGGGCCAAGTGGCTTTTCCTCCAAGAGTTCTACCTCCCCTCTTCACTGAATTCCCTTGAATGATATCCTAATTCCAAACTGCTAAGTGGATTTTCCCCTAGGGATTTTACATCCCCTTCATACAGTTTTCTTGAGTTACATCCAAATTCCCAACTGCCAAGTGGCTTTTCCCCCAAAGATTCTACCTCCCCTCCTCACTGACTTTCCTTGAATGATTTCACAACTGACAAATGTCCTTTCTCCTAAGGATTCTACCTCCCCTTATTGAGTATCTTTGAATAGCTGCACTGAATTTCCTTGAATAATTTCCTTTTCCCAACTGCCAAATGACTTTTCTCAAAGATTCTACATCCTCTCCACAGTTAATATCTGGGAATGATATCCCAGTTCCAAATTGCCTATGTGGCTTTTCCCCCATGGATTCTACCTCCCCTCTTCACTAAGTTTCCTTGAATAACCCAATTCCTATTATCTGTGTGCCTTTTGCCCAATGGATTCTACCTTACCTCCTCACTGAGTTTCCTTGAATGATATCCCATTCCCAACTGCCAAGGTACTTTTCTCAAAGATTTTACATCCCCTCCTTACTGAGTTTCCATAGATGAAAACCCAGTTCCCAACTGCCCTGTGGCTTTTCCCCTAATGATACTACATACCCTCCTCACGGAGTTTCCTTTAATGATATCCCATTCCAAACTGCCAAGTGACTTTTCTCAAAGATTCTACATCCCCTCCTCACTGAGTTTCCGTGAATATCCCAGTTCCCAACTGCTCTGTGGCTTTTGCCCCAAGGACACTACTTTCCCTCTTCACTGAGTTTCTGTGATTATCCCAATTGTTAAGTGCCCTTTGGCTTTTCCCCCAAGGATTTTACCTCCCCTTCTCACTGAGTTTTCTTGAATGATTTTCCAACTGCCAAGTGTCTTTTTCCCAAGAATTCTACCTCCCCTCATCACTGAGTTTCCTCAAATATCCTTACTGATTTTCTTTGAATGATATCCCAATTCCCAATGAATAAGTGGCTTTCCCCCCAAAGGTTCTACCTCTCCTCGTTTCTGAGTTTCCTTGAAATATATCCCTATTCCAAACTGCCAAGTGTCTTTTTCCTCAAGGATTTTACATCCTCCCCCATGCAGTTTCCTTGAATTATATCCCAACTGATAAGTGTCCTTTCTCCCAAGGATTCTACCTCCCCTTATTGAGTATCCTTGAATATCTTCAACAATTTTCCTTGAATGATATCTCAATTCTCAACTGCCAATTGGCTTTTCTCCCAAGGATTCTACCTCCCTTACTCATACAAAGTTTCCTTGAATAATATCCTAATTCCCAACTTCTAAGTGGTTTTCCCCCCAAAGATTCTACCTCCCCACCTCACTGAGTTTCCATAAATGATATCCCAATTCCCATTAGTTGACTGGCTTTTCCCCTCAAGGATTTTACCTCCCTTCCTCACTTTGTTTCCTTGTATGATTTCCCAACTGCTAAGTGGCCGTACATCCCCAAGAATTCTACTGCCCATTGTCACTTAGTTTCTTTGTATGATATCCTAACTGCTAAGTGGCTTTACCCACAAGGATTCTACCTCCCCTCCTCACTTTGTTTCCTTGTATGATTTTCTAACTGCTAAGTGGCTTTACCCCCCCCCCCCAAGATTCTACCTCCCATCTTCACTTATTTTTCCTTGTATGATTTCCTAACCCCAAGTAGCTTTACCCCTTACTAATTCTACCTCCCCTTTTCACATAGTTTCCTTGTATGATTTCCCTACTGTCAAGTGGCTTTATCCCCCCAAGAATTCTACCTACCATCGTCACTTAATTTCCTCAAATTCCCCAATTCACATTGTCCAATTTGTTTTTCTCCCCAAGGATTCTACCTGCCTTCCTCACTGATTTTCATAAATATCCAAATTCCTATTAACCAAGTGGCTGTTCCCCCTAAGGTATTACCTCCCCTTCTCACTGATTTGCTGTGAATACCCTAATTCCTATTATCTGCTTTTCCCCTAAGGATTCAACCTTCCGCCTCACTGATTTTCCTTGAATTTCCCAATTTCCAATTGCTTTGTGGCTTTTCCTCTAAGGATTCTACCCCACCTCCTGCAACTGAGTTTATGTAAATATCGCAATTCCTGATATCCTAGTGGATTATCCCTCAATAATTCTACCTCCCCTCCTCCCTTACTATCCTTGAATTATATCACAATTCTCAACTGCCAAATTATTTTTTCCCATGGTTCTATCTCCCCTCCTTGCTGATTTTTCTTGAATTACATCCCAAATTCCAACTTTTCTGTGTCTTTTCCCCGAAAGGTTTCTGCTTCCCCTTATCACCGAGATTTTGTTACTATACTTATTCCTGTTATCCTAGTGGCTTTTTCCTTTTGTGATTCTATTTCCCGTCCTCACTACGTTCTTGTGAGTAGTATCCCAATTCATAAATGTGTCTTGTCCCCCCAGGTTTCTACCTCCCCTCCTTACCGAATTTCCATGAATGATGTCCCAGTACCCATTATCTTATAGGATTTTCCCCCAAGGATTCTACCTCCCCTCATCACTAATGTTGTTTTGAATGATATACTAATTCTCAACGGCCAGGGGACTGTTCCCCCAATAATTTTATGTCCTCTACTCATAAAGTCTTTATATAGAAACCTATCAATTGTATAATCATATGTATATATATATATATATATATATATATATATATATATATATATGTATATATATGTATATGTATATATATATATATATATATATATATATATATATATATATATATGTGTGTATATATATATATATATATATATATATATATATATATATATATATACAGTATATATATATATAATGTATATGTGTATATATATATATATATATATATATATATATATATATATATATATATATATATACATATATGTATGTATATGTATATATAACGGATTTTGAGCGAAGCGAAAAAGGGATTTTGACGAAGGAAAAATCTATTTCTGGGGAGAGACCTGTGACGCCCGGTGAAAAGGGTCCTTCTTTACACTTGTCTGATATAAACCTTCCAAATATACCAGAGAAAGATAAAAGCATGTAATGCAGAGGTTACTACCCTCGCGCGAGCACCTTGTGGGTGTCGTGTATAAAGCAGGGGAGCGTGAAAACCACTATTCACAGGCTGTCTTCCATTTAGCTAATTCCTCCGTCAAAAGGGATGGGCCGATACAGAGGCACCAGCTACGCTACCCGAGCCACACCACCGACGCCCGACGCGAGCGCCATCTGAACAACATCCTTCTGTATTGAACATGATGGCTTGGAAAGGAAAGGGTGGGATCATACAATATAACAGGGAAGGGTTTCACCGGGCGTCACAGGTCTCTCCCCAGAAATAGATTTTTCCTTCGTCAAAATCCCTTTTCTGGGTCGACCTGTGACGGCCGGTGAAAATGTACCAGAGAATGCCTTACAAGCCCAATAATAAATAGTAACCTAATGAGGAGAGAGATAAACACCATGTAAGGAAAATAATATATTATATTAAGGTAAGTAAGCATAAATTACAAACTAGCCAAAGGACATAGTGAACGTAAGCCTAAATAAACATGATAACAAGGAAGCATCCGAGTATCAGAGCACAATATGCAACAAAAACTGACATGGCTAAGAATAACCCAACACTAAAGTTACGGTAAACACAATAACAGTTAATAACCATAGGAACTAAACATGTAATAAACTTAGGGCTAACGAACCACCAAAGAGAGCGGCGACGTGGTGCGAGTGGCAGGTAGGAGGGAGAAGAGGAGAGATGGATGAAAGGAAGAACAAGAGATTAATGGGGAGAGATGAGGCTCCCAGCTGCAACCGTTGGGTATTTAAGGGCCTGTAAGTTCTTTAGATAGTGGCGTTTGAAAACCATAGGAGATTTCCAACCCGTGTACTTTTTAAGGTCATCAAAATCCATATTTTGGAAATGATTGATGGAGGTAGCTACTGACCGGATATCATGAGCATGGGGAAATGATTCCGGATTAGCTTGTTTAATGAAGTATAGGATTTGTTGCCTAATGCCTTGAATGGAAATAGTACCTCCTTGTTCTCTGATAAACAAGGAGCCAGACGAGCGGGTGGCAGTTCTAGCTAAAAAGGCCCTGAGAGTAGTGACTGGACACAGAGAAGTATCTTGGAGAAGAGGAATAATCTTCCAAGGGGACCACCTATTTTGTGGGTCCTCATTTTTAGCTAGGAAAGCTCTGTCTGGAGAAAGAAGTACTTCACCTGAAGGGAGGAAATCTATGTTTTCTGAGTTTCGTGAGAGAGCTGCTAGTTCTGAGATTCTAGCACCCGAGGCCAAAGCCGTTAGAAATAAAGTCTTCCTAAGAAGAGTGATATAGGAGCAGGATTCATTGTCCGTGTCTGACGCAAGTTTGAGGACATCGTTCAGAGACCAAGAGACCTTTTGTGGACGAACCGAAGGTCGAAGCCTAGCACATGCTTTTGGAATAGATGAGAAATAGGAATCTGCTAGGTTAATGTTAAACCCAACAAGGAAGACCTTCTTCAAAGCTGACTTGATGGTGGTTATAGTGCTAGCTGCTAGGCCTTTGTCAAATATGAACCTAAAGAAGGAGATGGCTAAATTAGGAGTCATAAAAGTATGGTCTGAATTCTTTAAGAAATCTGCTAGTTTTTAACGGCCGAATCATATTGACGAATTGTAGAGTCCCTTTTGTCTGATTCTATAAAGAGGACATTTTCCGGGTCGATGTTCGCATCTCTACGAGCTGCAAACTTCATGAAGTCCACAAAATTAGGGTTTTGGCTATCCTTGAGGAATCTGACACAGTCCGAGTTTGGACTACTTGGGTCAGCTTGGGGAATGGGATCCGGAAGGGACGAAGTTTCAGCTCGAGGAGGAGAGGAAACCAACTGCTTTTTGGCCAGTGAGGTGCTACTTAGGCCACCGCCCCTTGAAAGGAGCGTAGTTTGTGTAAAACTTTCATTAGAAGATTCACTGGAGGGAATAGGTAAATCTTCTTCCAATGGTTCCAATCCAGGGTTAATGCGTCCATGGCATAAGCCTGAGGGTCCAGGTTTGGGGTCACATAACAGGGAAGTTTGTGATTCAGTTGAGTCGCGAATAGATCTACCTGGAGGCCCGGAACCAGCCTGAGTATCCACCGGAAGGAACTTATGTCTAGGGACCATTCCGATTCCAGTGGTTTCGTCCTGGATAGTGAGTCCGCTATCACATTCTGGACTCCTGCTAGGTGAGTTGCTGACAGGAACCAGTTCTTGTCTGCTGCCAAGGCGAAGATAGTGACCAGGACCTGATTCAGGTTGGGTGACTTGTATCCTCCTCTGTTGATGCAGTGTACTACAGCTGTGCTGTCTGAGACTACTCTGATGTGGGACGACCTCGGAGGAGAGATTCTCTTCAGGGTCAAGAACACTGCCATGGCTTCGAGAACATTGATATGGAACTGTTTCATGGCGGGTGACCAAGAGCCCTGAAACATCTGATGTTGGGAGTAACCCCCCAGCCACTCAGAGACGCGTCTGTATGAACTGTCACTTGTGGAGGGGGGAATTGCAGAGGGAGGTTCCTCGGTTCGGACCATGTGCGTAGTCTCATTTTTAAGACAGAGGGGATCTTCGAGATCTTGTCTCTTAAAGGTACTGTAGCTCTCTTTCTCCAAACTCGATTGATGTCTTTGAGTTTGGCTTTTAATAGGAGATCTGTTACTGAAGCAAATTGGAGAAGGCCGAGGATTCTTTCTAAGGCTCTTCTGGACACCTGTTTGTGTTTGAGAAAATTCCTGATTTTGGAAGCTATCTCCCTTACCTTTTTGGGAGGAAGGGAGAGCCTGTGCTTTGAAAGGTCCCACTGAATTCCTAACCATTCGAAGTGGCTTGATGGTTGTAGGCGGGACTTTTGGAGATTGACTTGGAATCCCAGGTTGGCGAGAAATCGAAGTACTTTCGTCGTAGCTCTGTTGCATTCCTGGGTCGACCGAGCCCAAATGAGCCTATCGTCCAGATAGGCAATGATCTGTATCCCTTGGTTCCTGAGTTGTTCGAGCACTGTCTCTCCCAGTTTCGGGAAAATCCTGGGGGCAATGCTGAGACCGAAGGGCATGACTTTGAACGCAAAGGCTTTCTTGCCTAGGCGGAAGCCTAGGTAAGGAGAGAAGTTTCGAGCTACTGGCACATGATAATAGGCGTCGGTAAGATCGATAGAGGTGGTGACGGCCCCACGGGGAAGTAAGGTCCGTACCTGAGAGATAGTCAACATACGGAACTTGTCGCAGAGAATGTAAGAGTTTAGTTTTGACAAGTCCAGAACCACTCTCAACGCCGACGAGTCTTTCTTTGGAACTGTAAACAGGCGGCCTTGGAATTTCAGTGATCGAACTCGTTTGATTGCTTTCTTCTTGAGTAACTCTGTGGTGTACTCTTTCAGGATGGGAGTGGGTCTCTGGAAGAAGGTCACTGGTGGAGGTGGAGATCCCTGTGACCATTTCCAACCCAAGCCTTTGGATATTATGCTGTGAGCCCATGGACTGAAGGTCCAATGGTCTCGAAAGTGATAAAGTCTCCCCCCTACCGGGAACACATCATTGCGAGGGAGTGAATCTAGGTCCCTTCCCTCCCCGAGCACCCCTTGCTCTAGGTCTGCCTCGATGGCGGAACTGTCCTCTACCTCTGTAGCTTCCTCTCTGGTGTCCACGAAAGGAACCGGAGGGTTCGTAGCTAGGGTTGTATGCAGGAGAGGACATCCAAGTGGGGTTGGGTTGTGTACCTGGGGGAGCAGTGAGGTAGACCACCTGTTGAGGGGGAACCGGTTGCTGAGAAGTCGAAGCAGAGGAAGACTATGTTGACGTGTGGGGGACTGACGATTGGTGGTAGTGACCCCGGTTCGTCTTGTAAGGGGTAAATCTCTGCTTTTTGTTGAAGAAAGTTTGTTTGTGGGATTCGATCTTCCTTTTGGTCGTGAGGCCCCACCTTACTTGCAAATTTTGGTTTGCCCTCGCAGCGTCTTGAAGAACTTTATTAACTTCATCCTGAGGGAATAGGTTCTTACCCCAGCAGGAGGACGTTATCAGCCTGTTCGGTTCATGTCTGATAGAAGCCTCAGACAGAACGTATTTCCTGCAGCTAACCCGAGCCGACCAGAAGTCGTGGAGGTCAACTTGATAGGACAGAAGCAGCTTCTTTGTGAAAACCCTGAACAAAGTTTCAGTCGGGTAAACAGAGGCTAGGGACTCAATGGAGGTGATGGAGTGGAGGGACCTAGCTAACCTATTACGTGCCTCGAACTCGGTCTTGAGAAGACTCTCTAGTAATCTGGGAAGCTTCTCAGAAAAAAGAGAAGAGGCGCAGTCTGGGTCTAGCTTCCCTACCGTGAAGGTAGAAGAAGCGTCATCCCAGGTGGCAGAGGTACTCGGAATGAGCAGTGAGGTGGGGTCCGTCTCTTTGAGAGCCGGCATGGCAGAGCCTTCCTTGACGGCATGTATTGTCAGCTCCGTCACTTTATCTATAAGTGGCAAGGTAATGGACGATGCCGTTGTAAAAATAGTGTAGGCACCTTTGTGTGGGGTGAGCTTGGAGTTGGTACACCCCCATTCTGACAGAGTCCTGGCCCAGACAGCTTGGGCCTGTTCTTTTGGAAATGTCACCGTTTCCTTCGGTACCTTGTCCATTCTAACCAAGGCATGCTGTTTTAGGCGGACGAAGCCGTTGAATGGGAATTCTAGCCCCGGGGGTTAGAATTCTAGGTCCTCTAGAGGGCGGGTGCCTATGCCATCTAGAGTTAGGGTATCATCTAAGTACGGAGCATGCAAGGCAAACCTCCAAGGGTTGTTTTTATCGAAGGGGGGTAACTTCGACGCGTCTGGGGCTGAAGGCGAAGAAATCTGAGTTCCGGAGCGGATCAGATTAGCCACCATATCGTTTAGCTCCGTCATAGCCCCAGAATGTTGCTGAATTTGCTCCTTGACTATATCCCTGATCAGGTCGACGGGGAAGTGAGAGCCACCCGCCGACGAAGCCTTGGACTTGGCGGACTTCGACTTCTTAGAAGTCACGGTTTTATGGGAAGCAATAGGAACATGAGGAGCAGTCGAGGGTCGAGGGACCGGTGACGTAGACAATGGCAAAGCTGATGACTTAAAGGTACGTAGTGGCTTCACCTTGGGTCGTACATGGACGGAGGGATCCCGAGGAGAAGCCGTAGGCTTATCAAAGCCGAGAAAGGAAGAGGTAGAGGAAGGAGTAGGAGACAAAAAAGTTTCCACCAACTCGACACCACCTACCTGCTCGTCCATGGGCTCGATGTCTAAACCCAGAGCTGACACGTCCCCCGCTAAAAGAGATTCTTCTTCCGTGGGGATGGTTGCTCTGACCGCTTCAATTAAAGGGGCAGCCGCCTCCGGAGTGACTGCTGCAGTGGTAGAGCCTGGGAAGAGTCGGGAGGCCATGTCTCCGTCGAGGAGATAAGGTGTGCCAGACGGAGCATTCCTGCCGAAGCCCGACACCCAAGGACGAAGAGCAGCTCTTGCCGACCGAAGAGATTCATCATCGGCCTGAAAGAGGTGAGGGGATTAGTGATGAAGGAGAAGGATCGTTCTCTGAAATAAGCGATGTATACATAATTAAGGAACAAATTAATCATCGCCAAAGGATAAAAGGAACAAAACGAAAACCAACTTACGTCATCGTTCAGGAGTATAGAGGACAACTCGTAACAGAGCGTGCACGATTCCGGGAACCAAACCATGTATGGGGCTTGTCCCGGCTCCCGAATAAAGGAGATAGCGCAATGTGCATGCGACCGGCAGAGATCATGTCCAACGGGATCGTTGAAAGATGCGGGGCAGCCCTTGGCAGCGCAGCGGACCTTCTGTAAAAGAAAGGAGACATAAGTCTGGATGTTCCTTGAGACTCTGGTAAGGGATTAAGATCTACTAACAGAGTCTAGATAGCATTAAATATGTGTGCATAGGATGGTTCAATGAATGGGAGCCGGAGCTCCATATTAAAATATTTTAAATATAGAATTTTCCTGCACCAGAGTGTGCCGGAGCAATTTAAAATGGGTCCGTATTTCCATAAATATTATTAAAATAAGAATAAAATGAATTATTGTAAGCTGCAGAACCTCCGACAGGGTCGAGGATTCAGTGATAGGCCCGTAACCAAATAAATTATAAAATACAAGCAGTAGCTAAAAGCTAAGGCTAACATCATTGCTAAGCGTATTGGTGATCTCCGGTGAAGCCGGAGGTCCGGTGAAAGGTCTGGAATAAATAAGTTGTGATTAATAATGAATATTTTGTGTGGATATGGCCGTGGCCGGAGACTGGGTGCAAGGGACCACCGGGGGGATGAGGCCCTGCCAGAGGGTTGCACTCCAAATGATATATAACTATAGGTTCCAATCTCAATGAGTATCCCTCATGGCGGAGTAGAACTCAAGGCGGAGTGGATGAATGTTCAGATCCTATCCCAAGCCGTAGCGGGGAGAGGACGGAACTACGAGGGGAACAGGTGGCGTCATAAAGCTGGCCCAAAACAATGACTCACACACGAACAGGACCTATTAATAACGCTAGCTATATTAACAGTAACCACATAATAAAATAATTCGTAAAATATCATACTGTATACCCGTAGAGGGAGAGGGGGGAGGGAGAACCCGTGATCGTATAAAACGGAAAACGGGAAATCCACCTCTCCTACTCGAGGCTAAGAAAGAAAACGAGAGAAAGGGTAACTCGTGACTGAGCGACAGAAAACGAGAACTCCATGCTCTCGCTCTCGTGGTTACACTATAAAGAACCTAATTAAGCACATTATAATATAATATAAGTATAACAATAAAATTGTAACGTCAAATACAAGACTACGAACGAAGAATAACGTCTCCGTAACAAAATTTAAAAGGATATAGTCCACTGACGAACGCCGCTCATGGCGGGTACTAAACTACGTATAATAAAGCCAGAACGCTATTCTTGTTCGTCCAGACTGGACTTGCTAGCAAAAAGTACCATAGGAAATAATAATAATAATAATAATGGTTCAAAAAGGCGTAAGGCCAGTGACTTAACCAAGAACCTAACTGACAGTGTACCAAATGGGCAAGACTAACATGAAATTCCCAGCAAGGCAAATCAAAACAACAATGGCTGCCGACACCGCGGAAGGCCAAGCCGGTCGAATAAAAAACAACACAATACTGGGAAAAGAACAACTGCCCGGTACTGCAAAAGCTGTCAAAACAAACTATGGTACTTAACATTGGTATTGGTGAAGTTGGAGCTTCGGCCATGATGAAATTAATCCACGAAACGTGAAAACACCGAGAACACAAAAATCTAAGACCAAGCTAGCAAGTCCAAAACAGAAGGATGTTGTTCAGATGGCGCTTGCGTCGGTGGTGTGGCTCGGGTAGCGTAGCTGGTGCCTCTGTATCGGCCCATCCCTTTTGACGGAGGAATTAGCTAAATGGAAGACAGCCTGTGAATAGTGGTTTTCACACGCCCCTGCTTTATACACGACACCCACAAAGTGCTCGCGCAAGGGTAGTAACCTCTGCATTCCATACTTTTATCTTTCTCTGGTATATTTGGAAGGTTTATATCAGAAAAGTGTAAAGAAGGACCCTTTTCACCGGCCGTCACAGGTCGACCCAGAAAATCTATTTTGGGGTGAGGTAGCCATGTCGTCCTGATGGAAGTTTCCTTCAGTAGCGTCCTAGGGTATATTTGACTACAGTGGATATTCCCAGAGAATTAAACTAAAGGTCTCCAGAATTCTAACTTCTGGCACGAATATCCCTAAAGTTGCCTTTTAGGATATCGCATAATAACAGGGGACGTATTCTTGACACGCCACATAGCTATCAGACCCCACATAGCGTTTACGCTTCAAGGGGGACTAAGTGGCAAGATAAGGGAGGAGCCATTACAAAGTTCTCCTCCTCCGTTACTGTTATGGGTACTCGGATGACCTCATACCCGTCGCCATCTTGGATGACGTAGCATCCACCCGCCATCTTCATTCCTTTTAGCATTCAGCCAATATCTCCAGATACAGTAAGATAGGAAGGGAGCCTGCTAAGGCCTTTCATAGAAAGGAGGGCGGGTCCATCAGGACGACATGGCTATCTCACCCAAAAATAGATTTTTCGCTTCGCTCAAAATCCGTTTTTTGGTCTCAGGCCATGTCGTCCTGATGGAAGTTTACCAGAGCATTAATGTATCGTGGATTTCCCAGTTGTGCCTTTGACTTCCAGACAATATTTCCTTGGTCTATAGGACCTAAGAAACCTACGACAACACCGTTATAGTCGTTTCCGCTTAACATATATAATGTTAGTGCTTCCTGTTCCCTACAGGGAAGAGTCGAACCAGACTCAGGAAAAGTCTCGAAGTTGCATGTTACACTGAACCATCCCAGCCTTCTAAGGGAACATGCAGGCCTCATTGCATGTCCGTAGCCCGAGATTGCATCGTGTCGGAACAAGTTGTATTTCAATTGAAAGGTTTGTGTAAGCGTAGGAACAAAGGTATCATTATTGTTCAATACATCATGCAGAAGAAGGGTAGAAAAATACTCTCACAGTTTCTTTATTAAAAATGTTTTGGGGCGAAAAAAGACGCATAAAACCATTTTATATGTGTTTAAATAAATAAATGAGGATGAGCATACATGTGAAAATGTAAAATTTGAGCATACATGTAAATAGCATAAAATTGTAATTGAGAATCAGTTACATAACATAGGCACCTTGACATAAACAGAAATATTTGTAGTATCTGAAAAGGAAAAACTTGCCACACACTTCAGTATCCGTATGGAATTGTAATATCTTTCTGAGAATGTCTCAATATACACTCGTGTACAGGACACGCGGCACTAGTGTTTAGTCTTGGTATATTAGAACAGTCCATATCGTCATCACGATGACGATCACTACTCAGTTGTGCACTAGGGCCAACATATACACCCTTTAGAATTTTAAGTCTCATAAAATTCACTGTTCCTCGCTGTACTAAGCGGCAGATTTTAGAACACTACCTGCCGCCACCACATATCGCTTGATTTCTTGCACTTGCTTCGTGTAGTGCTTAAAGAACACTCTGGATGACTTCCATCCAGTAAAAGAGCGAAGACTTTCAAAGTCCATTAGTTGGAAGAAGTTCAGGGAAGAGGCGACCTTCCAAGGATCATGACCTGCTGGTGTACTGTCAGGATTCGCTCTGTGAATGAAGTAGGTGATCTTCGCCCGTAGTTGTTCAAGTGACAGGTTTGACCCCGATGTTTCTCTTTTAAAGAGTTGTCCTCCTCCGAATTCTGAAGTTCTGCGAAGATAGACCTTTAGACTCTCCACTGGACACAGAAAGACATCTTCCTACAGAGGGCAGATTCTCAAGGGACCCCATCTCCTTGTGGGTAACTCGTTCTTGGCCAGAAACGTTGGGTCAGGAAAGAGGGTGAGCTCGCCCATGTCAGCGAAGCGGATGTAGCCCTCTTCCCTAGATAATGCCACAATTTCACTAACTCTAGCCCCTGAGGCTTAGGCAAACAAGAAAATAACTTTCTGGGTCAAATCTTTCAGAGGACAAGTTTCATTGTCCAAGCCTGAGGCAAAATGTAGCACTTTGTCAAGAGACCATGAAATAGGTCTCGGAGGGGCCGCTGGTCTAAGTCTGTTTCACAGACCCTTTGCAAGCTTGCAAAGTAGATGCACATCTGGGCAGTCGACAATGCGTTAGAACTGACAGCAAGGTTCACTCCAGGCAAGAATAATATGTTCTAGCGGACATGTTCAGTCACGAGTGGCAGGCTGTAGAATCATAGTGGTCCCTACATCCTTGCATGGTAGACAGGCTTCTTGCTCTTTGAGGATCAGATCACAACGAATTGATTGGTTCACCACTTGGTTGAACAAGAAACTTCCAGTATTCAGCTCTTTTGTTCCAGACCGGGCAGCAAGTGTTTAAAAGAGACCTTCCAACGCCCCCAGGAAAACTTGGATGCGTACACTTCTCTGCCTTTATGCCTAATAAGCCTATTACTCAACTGACTGTTAATGACATCGGGTCGCAGGATGACCCTGGTGGCTCCCAAGTGCACACATGTCGAATGGTATCTACTTCTCCGGTGAAAGCCATTGCAGTTGATTGCTGGTTTTTTGTCTACCTTCATCAATTGATGCTATTCTAAGTCTTTGTGGTTATAGACTTTTCCTCAGCTTTGAGCCAGATTTTCAGACTGAAGGACTTAGACCCATCCTCTGCATCGGAATTGTCTATGCTCATGAGGAGCTTTAAACAGTCTTGCCCTCTTTGGGAACTCAAGCCCCCCAAAATGGGATTCCACTCGAGTCATCAGATCTCTCAAGTGGGCCCTGTTTAAGCTCTTGTGATTGGTGGCAGATACAAAAATGACCCTCAAGACTTTTTAGTAGCCTTTGACTCAGAAAAACGAGTAGGTGAGCTGCATGGTGTTTCGGTTGTTATGAGTCATTCTAAAGGATGGAAGGTCTCATTCACTTTTGTTCTAGTTTGTAGTCAAGTCTCAGAACCCAAGCATTCACGACTCCAGATTCGAGTCCATGTCAATCTCTTCTCTACAAGAAACAATTAGTGGGGATCAGGATAACTTGCTTCTGTGGTCTCTAAGGGCACTATGATGCTTAACAGAGATTCAGGCCTAAGCATCAAAGATGGTAAAGAAAAAGATATGCTAAAACAATGTATCTCTCCTGCTTCTTGAGACCATAAGACTTGTAACCAGCAAGGTGAAAAAGTACCATCCCTGGCTCGAGAGTACAAAGTCAAGGATAGTGGATCCACCCTAGCTTTCAGGAAGAATCTTCAGTAGCATAGGTCTTGAGGCAAGAGTCTGGAAAGAACCTTCACCTACCACTACCTTCGAGAGTATCCCATGGATCTTTGGATACCTTTACCATTAGTCTGTTGGTAGCTACTCAAGATAGCAGTCACTACGTAATTCTAGAATGGAAGGTAAAAATTACTGACCTCTCTCTCTTCTTTCTTCCCCTCTTTTTTCCCTTTTCTAAGGGTGCAGCAGTTGTGCTGTTATGTGCGGAATTGAATGCCAAATGCCAGTAAATCTCTTGATTTAGCAACTTTTCTTTACTGACAAGTTTTGAGTGGGAGGATAAAATGTATGCAAACCCCATACATTCAGACAACATATTCTCTACATGGATATAGGTTCTTCCATGACCATCTACCAGTCATCTGGTAGGGATCTAGCCTAACACCTTTAACATCTTCGTGCCCAAGTTGGTAGGAGGTTAACAGGGTTCATGGCTTCTGCTCATTTAATCGAACAAGTGCCTTGACAAATCCTTGGAAAGTAAACTAGCCAGTTTTGTTTCCGTCTCATTAAAGGAACATAGTTTGTATTCATATAGGAACAAATCAAAAATTTTTAAGTAATTTGTATTTTTCCTAACTATACAAACCTGAGTCCTTTAAGTTACATTTCCTGTCTCAGCCACCCCACAAGTCCTAGGTCTAAGGTCAAAATTGAGAACAATTGCTGACTTCTCGGTTGGGCTTGCCTTACTTTTCACCCACCAGTAACTGCAACCACCTCATTGAAAGTTTAACGGTCATTCCAGCCAAGCTTAAATCATACTCCTTTTAAAGAATTTGTACTCCTTTTAAAGGACTCAAGTTTCTATAGTTAGGAAAAAATTAACTTAAAACATGTTAATTTTCTAATTTTTATGATCTGTAGGTTTCTTTCTTGACAAGTAATTGGATAAGAATAGTAGAAATAATGAAATTCTAACAAAATTGGTTATTTTTATACTCACCTGATGCTCATATAGCTTCACTGTAGATGCTCTGATATATCGACATACTGTAAACCCCTTAAATTTAAAAAAAATCCCATTTTCTTAACTTAGAATTAACTTATGCCTCTAGTCAAGTAATGTGACATCTACCATTAAATGGCAAGATGCAAATCTTTGGTACGCCAGATTGTCTTTGTTTTTTCAGTTTTGAAGTCTTAAACTACTTTGTGTAATCTTGACCCCAGTCAGTGGGGAGGGGTTGGGCATGTATATAAATATCAGATGTGTATAGAAATAACCATTTTTTTTACTTTTATTAAAAATCCCTTTAATATTATGAACCTCCCTGATGTTCATATTGCAGACTCACACAGTCTAATGGAGGTTGGGTGTCAGTAAATGAAAGAAATGGGAAAGTAGTTCTAACTAAGAACCTGTTTAGATAATTGGTAGCAAAACTGATGCAAAGTATATTTGTAATTCATTACTCTAGATTGTTTTAAAAGAACCCTTTAGAAATACTGATCTCCAGATTGTTTCTAAATGGAAACATTGAATTCTATATATAAATCCAAAGCCAAGTATTCAAACTTTTGATTTATAAAAATAAGAAAAATATAAACTAATTTGGCTCAAAATATTATTAGATTGCATTGCCACCTGCTACTATAGGACCTAGAACCCATCTATCTTTCTAAGTAAACCATGCTTCTTTAAGGTAATGTTTAGCGAAAACCAATTTGCTGCATCATTGAGCTGTGGGTAAAACCCCTTTTCAAGGAAATATTTATACAAAAATTGAGAGATGTATCTGCACTTCTAATATCATGAACCTTAATCTTCAAGACTTTCATAAGATATGGATTCAGTTCTTTGCAAGTTTCGGTGACCAAACCTTTAATCAGAAATGACATGGCATTCCTGGTCACAGGATGAGTAGGGACCCTGTCACCGCAAAATGAATTAAGCACACTAACTCTACCATTTATAGTTTTGGCTAAATAATACTGAACAGCTTTTGCTGGACAAAGGCACTTATGATGTAAATGATGTAATGCCGTCATTTATTTCTTATGATCGGGTTTAAAAATATTGTGGCAGACATTTAGCCTGAGTCATTTTTGCTCTAAAAGAAAGAGAGATAAAATCCTCTAATGTTCCCCAAATCCAACCTTAGAAGAGTGCTTGCAGTTCACTTTTGTGTTTAGCAGAAGCCAGTGCCAAAAGGAAAAGAGTTTTAGTTGTGAGGTCTTCAAGTGAAAGGTTTTCTAACGGTTCTGATTTTGAACCTTTTAAATACTGTAAAACTACATGAAATTCCCAGAAAAGGAACTGAATACAGGGTCCCTTTCAAAAGCTCCAAATACATCTAATATAATTCCTAAAATGGATAGATGTATATACTTCATAGCTGTAATAGAAAGATTTTTTTCATAAAAAAACAAAACTTAAAAATTTTACGTTACCCGAGCTAGTTCTAGTCATTTACACAACTAGATTTGTACTTATCAAAATAGGCTTAATTTACTTTACTTACTTTAAGGGCTGCTTTTCTGGTCCTGTACAGCATGGGAACCCTACTCTCTACAGGACCTCCACATTTGTTTTATGATGTTCATTCGGGAGCATTTTTATACATTCCATTAACTTTGATACAAAATATTGGTAGACTGTTTCTTAGAGCTTATGATAGATAGTCTAGATGGCTGTGAAACCCCTTAGTTTCTGATGAGGTTAGATGTAGCATGGATGGGTTTGGGGGAATCAGTCACATTTGAAATTGGTTGTCTGCGTAGATTGTTTTTGCACAGCAGTGTTCTTAGAATCTCTGACAACAGGAGCCTCAGATTTGCAAACCATTCTTTTTGTGGCCAGAAAGGGGTTACTAGAGTCATCCTGTTGTTTTATAGAAATCCTGAACTTGTTTATTACCTGTCGAGTCATGGTAAACAGTGGAAATATATTAAGGTTCAGATGTGACCAATCTTGTAACAAGGCATCTACCCTCCAAGCTAAGGGATCGAGTGATATCGCAAACTTGTCTACCTTCAGTCAATGCCACCATTTCCAAATTTTTGACATACTGATGGATGGAAAGACAACTCCTTTGAAGGAACTTGGCTTTTCCCACATGACTGATCTGCTTAGATGTTCCCCAAAATAAACTGAGGAAGAAGACTTGTCTCTCGCAGATTTGCCCAAGTTAACCGCATCTTTGCTATTTGGTACAACGATTGTGATCATGTGCCCCCTTGGTTTTGGATGTGAATCAATGTCGTTGTGTTTTCTTAGAATACTGCCATGTTCTTTCCTACCACCAGTGGCTCTTAGTCCTGACGAGTCTTGAATATTGCTAGGAGTTCTTTGCAATGGATAGAGTCGACTTAAGTAGTCCATTTTCCTGATAGATTTAAATGATCTAGAGTAGTTCCCCATCCTTCATGTAAAGCATTAGTGGTCAGAAAAAGGCCTGGGATCTTCATTTCCAAAGAAATTCCTTAGAGCTAACCGATTGTGATTGTCCCACCAGGTCAGCAGCTGAAGTTGGTTTCCCAACCTTGGAATAGAACTCGTGTCTAGAACGACTATTATGTTCCAATAAAGATTGAGATGAAATTGGAAAACCCTAATCTTTAGACGTCTTATCTGAAAAAATTTCTTTAAAGAAGCCATGGTCCCTAGGAGACCCATCCACATCTGCAAAAACATGTGTGTCAACATTTTGAAAAGAAAAAATTACTGAATTTTTTTCTTGGATGGAGAAATGTGAAAAGGAATTGTCGCTATCATCATTCCCAAATAAGAATCATCTCAGTCAGAACTAGAATGGGCACTGAGTAGAGTGCATACCTTTGCCTATATCATAAATATCACAAGATAAGGAATTGAATTATGAAAATTTTGGCACTAGTTTCATGCAAATCAGATAAAAATTGACCATGATAAAGCAAAAAGAGATTTTTAACCTTTTCGTGACCTTGGCTTTGACTTTTGACCCAATCACTCCCAAAATCTAATCAATTTGTCCTTGGATCATGGCCTGTCATCCCACCAAAGTTCATAACATTTGCCCGTGATATAACATAAAGACACTTTTTACCTTTTTGTGTCCTTAACCTTGACCATGTTGTACAGTATATCACAAGATATGCAATTGAATCATGCATAATTTGGCAGTAGTTTCGTTCAAATCGAATAAAAATTGACCTTGATACAGCAAAAAAAATGTTTTTAACCTTTTTGTTACCCTGACCTTTACATTTAACACAATCACTCCCAAAATCAAATAAAATTGTCCTTGGATCATAACCAATCATCCCACCAGGATCATAGCCAATCATCCACCAAATTTAATGAGATTTAGTCAAATAGTTTTTGAGTTATGTGAATCACAAATGCACAGACATATGAAATACACGCCTATATAAACAACCTTCGCAACGAAGTTGGTGATGGTTACCAGAAGGGACTTCTTCAGATTGGCCAGGATTCCCAACCAATCTAGTAACCTGAGTAATAACACTTTCTGAATTTGAATCCTTAACAACGAATTGCTTAAAATCAGCCTATTATTTAAGTATAAAAATCTCTTAAATCTAGAATTCTTAACCTCTTCAAGAGTGGGGCCATGATTCTGGTGAACCCCTGAGGTCTCGTCTTAAGACAAGAACATAGGCACTTGAATTGGTAAACCCTTGACCTATGAATGAAACTAAGGTATTTTCTTTCATTTGAGATGAGAGGAATGTGAATATATGCATCTGATAAAGCTATTGGAAACATCCAAACCTTTTTCTTAATCGCTCCGAGAACTGTTGAGAGAGTTTCCATTGAAAACTTTGTGATAACTAAACGAGTTGATGGCTGAGCCTGAACCTTTGGGGGACCAGGAATAATCTGTTGTAAAACCTTGGAGCAGAGTTTAAGACTTTTTCTATCACATTCTTCTTCAAAGGATTCACAACTTCTAGCTACAAATTGTGAGCCTTTGCTGTATTTAATAGATAATTCGCATAAGAAACATGCTTCTTGGACTAGATAGGGTTGGAGAATAGAGGAATTCAGTAACCTTCTTTGGTTACAGCTGGCACCCAAAGATCAGGACGAAGCCTTTCTCAAATTTAATAGGAGTGGGAAATTCTTCCTCTTACTGAGATTGCTAGGGAAAGACTGATACCAGTATGGTTGGCAATTCTTCCTGATCATCTACTTAATTGGAAGCCTCATATTCTACCTCTTACTAAAGGACTTTGTTGTAGTGAAATCCAGTAAGGATGGACAGGGGGGAACTAGGGTATTCTTATAAAAAGACCTCATAATGTCAGATTGAGCCCTAAAACCTATTTGAGCAGTACAGTACTTTATCCATCTTGTCTACATTCAAAACAGAGCCCAAAATAGGGGAAGAAATTAATTAATGTTTCTGTGCCTCAGAAACTGTCCCTACCACTGAGGAACAAATGTGTTCTTTCCTTTTAATCACAAAACACACTAATGCTGTTATAGCTTTGGAAGTCCCATTTGAAACAGTTTCATGTGAATAAAATAAGATTTAAATCTTGATAGCGGGCTGCAAATTTATCTTCGATAAAACAAGCAATAATCCTTATTATAGAATCAGCAAAGGGTAGTATTTCAAGAGCACTTCGTACTTTTTTACCCACAAACATCATTTCTTTAGTAAACCAGTTAGCAAATTCTACATTTAAAGAACTTGTATTATCATGAACAAGTGTCACAACCCATCAAAAATGACGGATAAATATTTTGATATACATACACACATAGATTCAACCCTTTCCACCCATCCCCGTATCCTAACTACAATCCCTTTCACCAAGTATTACTGCTCCTTCTCCCCCCTACCTGATGGATGGGGAGAGACCGAGTAGTTATACACCTGACAATGCCACTGAGCGTGACCAAAAAGAAATATGTTTATGATTTCTATATTTATATATACCGTATAGCCAAACACATGCTCTTTATTATATAGGGGAGATGAAGGGCTCAAGTTAGGAAACCAAATCACACTCTAGAATGACATCAGGCAACTGATTAGTCTTATACAAGTCAGAACTTCGTAGAGAAATAGTGCCAGAATTACAACCATTTTTTCTGTATTTGAAATAACAATATTTTATTCTGTTTACAACAAAAGGATAAAACTGAAGGGCATAAGTACTCTAATTTAGAAGCAGCTGTCTCCGTAGATCAATAATTCCTTTCTTCTTTGGATATCTCCCTGAACTATCGTTAAGACTTCTATAACGCTTGGAACTTTTCACTTGCCGCTAGGCAGCAGCCATAGAAACATACTTTTCCCTGAGAGAAACAGTGAGGACTTCTGACAACTCACACCATGTATAAATCGCAGTGCTGTCCTGTAAACGAGATACAAAGGGGATGCGGATCATGATCGCCCAGAAACAATTCCTTTGAACAGTTTATGCAATGCAATAGTTGCTAGCATATCCAGAGGAATATTATATAGGGGAGATGATCGGCTCAAGAAGTGAAACCAAATCACACTCTAGAACAACATCAGGCAACGGATTACAGTAGTCTTATACAAGTCAGAACTTCTTTGAGAAATAAGTGTCAATATTAAACGAGCGCCAGAATTACTACCTTTTTTTCTGTATCTAGAGGAAGACATTTAAATGCCAAAGAACACTAAAATTTAAACAATCTGGAGGATGGGTAGTTAGTTGGACCATTGCGACACAAAGACTGAAAAGACAAAGAGACTAGCGCACCACAGATTTTCTTCTGGCCATTTACCGCTAGATATGTCACATTACAGTACTAGAGGCATGAGCCAACTAGAAAGAAAGAAAATGGGGGAAATTTTTTTGTTTTAGGGATCAATGTCAAGAACTCCTAAGAAGGTCATAGAAATTTTGTTTCTTTTCCAATTTCTTTTTTGATTATTTCTTTTATGAATGCATTAATGCTTTGACAAAAGGACATACTGTTCTTTCAATTCTTTTCCACAGAAAATGTGTCCATGAGGCTGACTGATCTCAAAACTGCGTTCTCAGTACAAAATTTGTTTTTTTCTGAATTTTTACCCTATTCTTTATTGTAGTTAACTTTTTTTTTTTTTATCCCATTTTCTTTTGATTCTAAGACAGATTTTTATGTTAGTTACTTTATTATGGCCTGTATTGCAGAATGGTCAAGGTAGCAGTGGCAAAGACATATCTCAACACCCTGTAAGGAGAAGTACTGTATATATTTTATTTTAAACAGCCTGGGTATTGGTGTTTGTGTATGGTGCACTCTGGGACAGTGGGATTTTGCTTTATGAAGATGTTAAATATTTTGTTCTTGAGTAGTTGATAGGGAGTCTGTTTTCTTTCTCTTTTTTCTCTAGAAAATATTGTGCTTCATTTCTCTCATTCCTTAATAGTTTACTATTAGTGTTATATTAATATCCTGCTAATTGATTCAGTTTACTTTCTTTTCTACCTAATTCTCCTTTTATTATGAATTGTTATTTCTAAGTTCCATGTATTGTTTATTCATTTGGGAATTTTTTGTTGGGAATTTTTTCTGGTGTTGTGTTTACTTGTTCTATATTTTATTTCAATTATGATATTATTTTTTTAGACTTTTCTCAACTACAACTATTCCACAGTTATTGATATATCTTTCATATTCTGCTGGTGTATTCTCTCTCTCTTTCATTTCTTTTTTCAGTGTTGGATTGTCAGCTTGTTATTTATTTTAGTTCTCTTTGAAAAAGATTAAGGGACTTTAGTATGTCTGTCTGTCTGTATATTGTCATACATATCTTGTCTCCTCAATTCTTAATACGTAGATGGTTGAAGAGACTAGTCAGTTTTAATTCATAGGTAGACAATCGCGAATAGGTGGTCGTTAAGGGAGATCGTCTGTTTGTCTGTGAAAATGTTTTGTCAATTGTACATTGCCATTGTAACTTCTCCACAATTGGAGGGATTTCAGTCAATCATGGTGAAAGAAATCGATTGTATCCGTCAGTGTCTACAACATTTGCTGTGTTCATCGCAACTACTCTTTCATAGTTGAAAAGGTACTGGATATAGATCTGTAATTGCCTAATATAAAAACAAGACGTTGAAAAAAAAATTTTCATTTTACACGAAGAAAATAAAGCAAAATGGAGGAGAAGTTTCTACAATATATCCTTATCATCATCATAATATATAGCTAGTCCACAGCAGGACAAAGGCACCAGACATGACCTTTCACTTGCTTCTTGTTTATGGTCATTCTGTGCCAGTCTATACCCACAAACATTTTCAGCTTGTCAATCCATCGTTGTCTTTTCCTTCCCCTGCATCTTTTGCAATCTCTAGGTATCCATTCTGTTATTCTTAATGTCCATCTATTGTCTGGCATTCTCATTATATGTCTTGCCCATGCCCATTTCTTCTTCTTACAAGTTGTTAGAATATCCTTTATTTTATTTTATTTTTGTATACATGTTGCTTTTTTGTCTTTTAAAAGTTATTCCCATTATTAATCTTCTTATAGCTTCTTGAGTTTTAACTAGCTAATAGTCTAAGGCTTTGGTAAGGCTCTAAATTTTTGTGCATAAGTTAGGACCATCTGATTAAGTACTTTATATATATATATATATATATATATATATATATATATATATATATGAGAGAGAGAGAGAGAGAGAGAGAGAGAGAGAGAGAGAGAGAGAGAGAGAGAGAGAGAGAGAGAGAGAGAGAGAGAGAGATTTTATTTTTGTTTACCAAAAGCTCTCCATCCCATGCTTATCTTTCCATTAATATTGGCCTAATGTTCTGAAAAAAACACTTACTGTTTGTCTTAAGTACCTATATTGAGTTTTAACTTGTTAATAGTCTAAGGCTTTTGTAAGGCTCCAAATTTCTGATGCATAAGTTTGAACTGGTAGGACCATGTGATTAAATACTTTTTTTTAGAGAGAGAGTGGCATTTTGCTTTTCTTGATATCATTTGGTTTACCAAAAGCTCTCCATCGCATGCTTATCCTTCCTTTAATATTGGTCTCATGTCCTGGAAAAACACTTACTGTCTGTCTGAAGTACACATATTGAGTTTTAACTTGCTAATAGTCTAAGGCTATGGTTACTATGGATGCGAATTCTGACAAATATGTCGGAAATCCTCATGAGAACAAGGTGGTTACACTGTACGCGTTTTCTGATATTCTGATGCATTACGTTTCTGCCTCCCAACAAAGATGAACGAACTTGATCAATATTTTTTTCTTGAAAGTCCGCTAACAAAGACTTCACACTCTTAGGTGTATGGATGATATGGTTATAAGTTATGTTTATGTATTATACTAAACCAAGCAAACATTTGTAACCAAAACCATCCTCAAATCTTCCAAAAGAAGAAAAAAATGCCATTTATTGAGTTTTAATTGGATTTCCATGTGATAGTTTGACATTATATCCTCCATGTACAAATGCATAGAAACGTAAAGTTGCCATTCAGTTTTTACCAGACAATATAAGTAATTTGATAAATGTGACATTAATGGCTAAAAAAATTCATGAGAAATAATAAAATAATTATAATACGTGTGATAACCCTGCAGTATGATTGTTGTTCTCTAGAAACTGAAATTTTATTAAAGATATGGCGAATGTGGCAACTTTTTGCACTCCTTTCGGGAAAGGAGTATCTACGAGCTATACAACCAAACCTTTATATTTTACAGACAGAAATACCAAAAACAGACTCAGGTCGCATGAAAAAATCAAACTTGTTTGAACGCTCAACTGGTTCTGACGACTTCGTACGTGTTCTGACGTGTTCATTGCTGCCACTGCAAACACTCTCATTGGAATGCATGCATTTGTTTTTTTTTTCGAATTCATCCGAACTCGTCCGAACAGATATTCGTCAGAATTTGCATCCATAGTAACAGTAGCCTAAGGCTTTAGTGATGCTCCAAATTTCTGATGCATAAGTTAGAACTGGTAGGACCATCTGATTGAATGTTTTTTTTTTTCGAGAGATTGTGGCATTTGCTTTTCATAATTTCATTTTGTTTACCAAAAGCTCTCCATCCCATGCTTATCTTTCCTTTAATATTGGTCATATGTCCTGGAAAACACTTACTGTCTGTCTTAACGGATTTTGAGCGAAGCGAAAAATCTATATTTGGGTGAGATAGCCATGTCGTCCTGATGGAAGGTTCCTAATAGTTGCTTCCAAGGGATATATGAACTACAGTGATATTCTCAGAGAATTTATCTTTAGGTCTCCAGAATTCTAACTCCTGGCGCGAATATCCTTAAAATTCTTTTAAGGATATCGCATAAATCAGGGGACGTATATCTTGATACGACACATAGCGATCTTCACCCCGAATAGCGTTTTCGCCTCAAGGGGGAAGAGTGGCAATTTTGGAAGGAGAGCCGTCATCAAGGTTGCCCTATTTCCCATAATACTATTGAGTATCAAGATGGCGCCATATTCAAGATGGCAGTCATTCCTTGTAGCATTGAGCATGGTGCTACAGATATAGTAGTTTCAGGAGGGATTCTGCGAAGGCCTTTTCTATAGAAAAGGAAGGTGGGTCCATCAGGACGACATGGCTATCTCACCCAAAAATAGATTTTTCGCTATCTCAAAATCCATTTTTTGGGCTCAAGCCATGTCGTCCTGATGGAAGTTTACTAGAGAATTACTAGAAAATACTGTATCTGTGGATTTTCATCGGTGCCTTAACCTTGGGACAATTTTTCTATGGTCATCTGGACCATTGAGACAAATGACGTTACCGTTATCTGTCATTACCACTAATCATAGACAATGTTAGTGCTTCCTGCCCCCTACAGGGAAGAGTCATACTAGAGAGTAGTAAAGGGGCCTCAAGGTTAGCATATATTGTATGAACAAACATAAGTATCCACCAGATATACAAACGGTCTCACGGTTTGTATATATTGTTGGAACAATATCAGTGTCAACTATATCCATTGTTTGTAAGCATACAATGATATGAGGTTTACTTAAATAAATAAGTAAGAGAACTCTGGCATCTTTAATGTGCAAATTGCAGGGCGAGAAAGGACGCAATTACATTTTAATAGACATTTATTTCAAATAAATGACTAAATGGAATAACTAGTGAAACGAATGTAACATGTTAAAGGAATTATACGTGCAACGTATACAGAAAATATCTTTCCCTCCCTGAAAGGGAAGAAATGATGTGCCACTCTAAAACTGAAAAATTTTGATAAATTTTTCAAATATAAATTCTGTAAATGTTGTATACTATCAACACTGTGTACTACGTACACACGGCACAAGTGTTATCTGTATAATTCCACACCTGAGATTTTGAACAGACTTAGTGTCACCATGGTGACACTCACTTAAAAGGTATCACACTGGAAGTGTCAACGCCTTTTCACTCTAATTGATAGTCCCAATCAATTAACTGTTCATCGCAGCACTAGACGACAGGTTTTAATACACTACCTGCCGCCACCACATAATGCTTCAGTTCATGGACTTGCTTAGCGTAGTGTTTGTAGAACACTCTGGATGATTTCAATCCAGTATATGAGCGAAGACGCTCAAAGTCCATATACTGAAAAAAGTTGTGATGAAGCAATTTTCCTCAGATCATGACCTGCGGGTATGCTGTCAGGATCTGCTCTGCGAATGAAGTAGGTGAGCTTCGCCCTCAGTTGTTTTAGGGATAAGTTTGATCCAGAGGTTTCACCTTTGAAGAGCTGTCCTCCCCTGAAGTCTGAAGTTCTACGAAGATAGACCTTTAGACACTCTACTGGACATAGAAAGACATTTTCCTTCAGAGGGCAGATTCTCCAGGGACCCCATCTTTTAGTGGATAGCTCATTCTTGGCGAGAAAGGTTGGATCAGGAAAGAGATTCAGTTCTCCCACTTCTGTGAACTGAATGTGGCCCTCATTTTTTGATAGGGCTACTATTTCACTAACTCTAGCCCCGAAGCTATAGCAAACAGGAAAATAACTTTCTGGGTTAGATCCTTGAGAGAACATTCTTCATTGTTCATAGATGAGGAATAATGTAGGACCTTGTCTAAAGACCATGAGATGGGCTTCAGAGAAGCTGCAGGCCTAAGCCTAGCGCATGCCTTCGGGATCTTATTAAAAATTTAATTCGTCAGATCCACTTGAAAGGCATATAGAAGAGGTCTAGTCAAAGCTGACTTACACGTAGTTATCGTGTTAGCTGCCAGACCTTGATTATGAAGGTGGATAAAGAAGGACAGACAGAAGTTTATTGAAATTTCTTTCGGTCTTTTTGCTTTAAGAAAAGCAACCCACTTTTTCCAAGAAGATTCATATTGTCTTCTAGTTGACTTAGACTTGTATTCTTCTAGGAAGTCTATATTGCCTTCTGAGATCCCAAATCTTTTCTTAACCGCTAGGGCGAGAAAATCCTGAAATGAAGGTTTTGGGCTCTCTGTGATGAATCGGAGACAATTAACTTCTGAACCCTCTGAGATAGTGCAGGGTTCAGTACAAGGGCCAGCCTCAGCCTCAGTTCCCTCACTAGAAGGAACCAGTTGCTCTTGGACTATTTGGGAGCCACTAGAGCTGCCTTTCCTTGGAAGGATCTCAGCGTGTTGAGGACCTTCAGTAGGAGATTGGATGGAAGGAACAGGAATTTCCGGGTCCATCCGTTTCACACTGGAGACATGGCGTCCGTTATCTCCTCTAGAGGGTCCTCGTATGGGGCTACATATCGAGGTAGTTTCTTGATGACGCTCGCCACAAAGAGGTCGATCTGCAGTTCCGGGACTTGTTCCAATCTGGAAGAGAATGGGTCTGCGTCTGTGGACCATTCTGACTCTATCGGCTTGAGCCTGAGTAGGGCATCCGCTGTCACATTGCGGATCATTTGTACGTGAGCTGCTGATAGGTGCCATCTCTTTAGGTAAGGGATGGCTAACATCACCTAGATTATATGGGACGATCTCAAGCCTTGTCGGTTCAGACATCTCACTATCACTTCGCTGTCCCAAATCAGCCTGAGGAGGCCTAATCTGCGTGGAGAGAGTTTCCGCAACATCAACACAACTGCCATGGCTTCCAAAAGGTAGATGAGAAGGGCCTTGAGTAGAGATGACAAAGTCCCTTGGGCTTTCCTCTGATGGGAGTGAACTCCCCATTCTTCCGTTGAGGCATCCATGCGGATGATCTTTGATAGTCGAGGTAGTTGCAAGGGCACGGTCCTCATTAGGCTTTTGGCCTTCGACCATGAATTGAGAGGGGATCAAGGTAAGACCGATATCGGTCATTTTAGATCTCTTCAAGCGTTTGATGCGTATCTTCTCCAGACTCCTGACGCATCTTTCAGCTGTGCTCTTAGCACTGGGTCTGTCACTGCTGCGAACTGGAGAGAGTTCAGTACTCTTTCCTGTTAGCGTCTTGAAATCCTGACAGATTACAGTAGTCTCTTGACCAACCCTGCGATCTCCTTCTTCATCCCTAAGGGAAAGGAGAGACAGTGTGACCTCAGGTTCCAATGGTTTTCCAGCCATTAAAACCTTTGAGCTGGAGAGAGTTGAGACTTCTTGAAGTTGATTTTGCATCCCCATTGTTCCAGGAACTGGGTTACTTCTTTGGATGCTTGCAGACCAGCCGCTTCGGGTGCTGCCCGCATTAGCCATTCGTCCAGGTACTTTGTTACCTGAACAGTTTCTGGGCATGGTTATTGCATGATTGCGTCCGCCAATTTCGTGAAGATACTTGGGACTGTGTTTAGTCCGAAGAGTATGGCTCTTAGGACATACTTTATCTTCTTTAACTTGAATCCTAGGTAGGAAGAGAGGGGGCGACTGACTAGAAGCTGCCAATAGGCACTCTGTCAACTCTATCAAGACTGTGAATGCCCCTTTTTGTAATAGGGTCCTTATGTGTAGAAGGATTAACATCCTGAACTTGCTGTTTCTTTTGAACTTGTTGAGTGGCGACAAGTCCAGAATGACTCTTGAGTTTTCTTGAGTCCTTCTTGGGAACACAAAACAGCCTTCTCTGGAATTCGATGGACTTTGCTTTCCTTATAACCAGTATGCTCTAGAGCTATAGGGTATACTCTTCTAATACGGGTTTGGAGTGTTGGAAGAGTTGAGGAAACTATGGTGGAGGCATGTCTAGTTTCCATCCTAGTCCAATCTTGATTAGGCCTTGGGCCCAAGGATCGAAGGTCCAACGATCTTGTTGGAGCCTCCCTCCTACCAGAAGCATCTCTTTGCTTCGACTGATCAGGTTTACCTCCTCGACTGCCTGCCTGGGACACCGCGGTCATAGAAACTGTGGGATGTTGTTGAACAGACCGAGGAAAAAGTCTAGACTTTTTCGTCTTCATTTTAGGTTGGGGACCCATATCCGGGGAAGACTTCGTCTTTGAAGAGATGCCCCACTTCTGGAGAAGGTTCCTATTTTCTGTGGTGGCTTTCTTGATTACCTCTTTGACTACCTCGTTTGGAAAGAGGTCTTTACCCCAGATGTTGGAAGATATCAGCTTCCTGGGTTCATGTTTTACTGTTACAGCAGCGAACACGAACTCCCTACAGGCTCTCCTAGCCTTCATAAAGGCATATAGGTCTTTTACTAAGGTGGCCATATGTATTTTGGCCAAGACCATGAGCATGTCTGGGGTACTTCAATGGGCTGAACACATCTCTAGCAAGTTTTGTATGGATAAGGAGGCTGCAAGTCTCTCCTTTGTCTCTTGTTCCTTGCACAATAGAAACTCAGAAAGTTTAGGAAGATTCTCGCTAAACTGTCGTCCAGCGATGTCCGCGTCCAGTTTCCCTACCGAAAAGGATAAGTGGATTTCCTTCCAATCCTTCTCCTGCATGGGCAAGGCTAGTGACAGAGGCCTGCACTCCTCAAGTGCAGGGCATGGTCTACCTGCCTCCACTGCCTTGGCAACAGATTTAAATGCCTTCCACTTAAAGGGGAATGCTATTGAAGCAGGAGCAAGAAAGGTAGGGTGTCTCTTACTCAGGGCAAACACTTTCGACACCGAGTAACCCGCCTTTCTCAAGCTACTTGACAAGGTAGCCTGTGCCTTATCCTGGTCAAGAACCATGACTTCCTTCGGTTCTGTTTCTTTTTCTGACGTTGGTTCATGCTTCAGTAGAATGAAGCAATCAGGGAAAACTTTAAAGCTTGGCCAAAACTGGATTTCGTCTAAAGGAACAGCTCCCATCTTCTCTGAGATGTAGAGTTTGCCATCTAAAATCGGCATAAGCTCCGCGTACCTCCAGGGATTGGTTTTGGAGCATGTCGGGAGGTCTTGGTCTCTGGGTTGCTTGAATGACCCTCGGGAGACGATGAGTGGAGCTTCACGGAGCTCTCTCTTGAGTTTCGCTTCCTTTGTTTCGCCTTGTTTGCGAAAGTTTTCCATTAGACCCGTAAGATGGGCCAGTAACTGGCCCATTTTGTCTAATAGAGGGGTAGAAGGTGAAGACGTCGAGGTTAATGGCTCCAGGGCCGGCACAGACGGAAGGAATTCCGACACGACATCGTCATTTTCTTCCAGGGGTGCCTTCCTGCCCTCCGTCTCGGTGGCAATCTGGACGCAGGGAGGTGCGAATCGTGCCTGGGGCACCACTATTTCACTACTTGCTTTCGGGAACAGTAAGCTACGCATCCTATGGTTAGGTAGGTATGGTCCCGGAGAGATTTTCTGGAACCCTTTTACCCATTTGCGTAGTTTCTTACGTGCCGCATCCCTAGACTCCATTGACTTGGGATCATCAAAACCTTCGGTCACTAAGATCCGGCAGATATTGCAGACTTGGGGGTCCCAATATTGCAGGGATTTGGTAATGATATTGCAGGGGCATGAGACCTGCATGCTTTATGACCGTAAAAGTATTTACTCTTAAGATTGCAGAAGACTGCATCACATTTTATCTGGGGTTCCTCCTGTAAAGAAAGGAAAGCAGAATGAGTATACAATTGTTTATCTCACCTGATAAGCAATATGTAATAGTCATATTTTAATTATTATAGCTTAGGATAGTAAGCTAGAAAGGAATAGTGAGAGACACATACTTGTGTATCCCTTGCAAGCAATTGCTGTAACCTCCCCCCAGTATTATAGATAATGAGTTTCCTTTATCAAGGCAACTCGAAAGGAAAGGGCTCTAACCCCTAGGGATAGAAAAAGTGTACACTGCCACCGACCCTTCTAATTTTTTAATACTGTGGTGTAAGTATAAACTGATCTCCAATCAGAATATTGAAGGAATTCTATTCTTTCTATATAGGTTCGGTCTCGGCAGAAGCCTGCACAAGGATACCCAAGATATGTTAGAAATTAACTACTGTATAATAATACTATAGTTTTCTGTTTGCAGTATATACCTTATTGCAAAATACTGGCTACTTATAATCATATACTGTAGATCATTCGGTGTGCTGCCGGCATGGCTAGCACCTGGCCATTCAGCGACGTATTAGAAAAGACACATATTTGTGTATCCTACCCAGCCAATTGCTGTGACCTTCCCTTCTAATATTAAAACTATAGAGTTTCCTGATCAGGGAAGCACAAAGACAAGGGTTCTAACCTTTAAGGATAGAAAGTGTACTACCACTGGCCCATTTAAATTATTTAATATTGTAGGGTAAAATGTAAACTGATTTCTAATCAGTATTGAAGAAATTCTATTCTTTCAATATAGGATTGGTCCCAGCAAATGCCTGGGGAAGGATACCCAGGATATGTTGGAAAATAACTACTATTATAATATATACAATAGTTTTCTATCTGCAGTATATACTATACTTCAAATATACTGACTACTGTATAATCATATACTGTAATTCAGCCGGCATATAGCCGACATAGTTAGTCCCTGACGGCACAGTCCAGCCGGCATACTAGCTGATAGAGAGAGAGAAAGCATGGAGTGAAGGACTGCCTTATTACTGTGTATGTTTACACTAAATAAGGATGTAAATATATAATTTACTACCTTTCCCCAGACAGAAGGTTCAAATGGAAGGGGAAAATGCATCATTCAGGCTTCCATCCAACCACAAGTACCGTTGCCAGCATATGGCCAGCAGGCTAGTATCCGGCAGCACTGGTACAGTCGGCATGCCGTCGGCTGAGTCATTACCTGTCGGCGCCGGCCCAGCCGGCATGTCATCGTTAGTACCCTGGCAACAGGACTTGTGGCTTGCAGTCAAAGGGAAGACTGAAGAACCTTGGTGACAGAAGGGTCTCCCCCCCCCGGCAGCCGTCAAACAGCTGCTATGTAGAAGCCCGGCCGGCCCCGCAACCCGACGGCAAGCGGTGAGATCGCAGGACGACGGCCATAGTAAAAGGACAGAGAGGGGCAGGGAAAAGGGTCCTATATCAAGTGTAAAAGGCGGTTGCCGCCCCCACTACACAAGGGAGAAACTCAGTTTCAGTATCGGCACCGTCCTAGGCGGCAGAAGAATGTCTATTCTTTAACCTGAGGTTTGCCGAAATAGTGTTAGGAGGGGCCGGCAGGTTTGCCGTCCCCTCTCAACAAAAGAGAAACATCGTTTCAGTGCCAGCGCCATCCTAGGCTGTAAAAGAATATCTATTCTTCAGCCCAGGGTGTGCCAGCATAGGACTAGTCTTCTAAACCGCATGGAGAAGGTGGCGGCAACATACCACCACCCCAGGTGCAGTTTAGGGAGGCTTAGCCTCCCATGCCGGCGGCTATAAACTGGCAGGGGAGTGACTACTCACCCTGCCGGCCTGTCGCCGGCAAAAGACTGAATACTCTGAGATTCTGTCGAAAACCAAAGCCGGACACTCACCGGCAAGGTGGGAGACAGAAAAACCCTAGCCTAGTCAAGCCGGAGTAACTACTCTATGGCAAGACCAGAAAGGGTTGCCACCTGCGGCGGCACTCAGAGGGAAAGAGGGATTACCCATGACTCTCCAAGGAGACAAGTATCGATTTATATAATTCTAGGAGATATACTATCTTCCTTAGAATCGATAAAACGATACACAAGGGTAAACGGGGAAATGTCTGAAAGTATACTACATCGCCTAGGTTAGGTAACCTAGGCAAGACTAGATCTCGGTTACTTAAATCACCAAAACTCTAACATATACGATCGACAAAGGAAGAGGAAAATTATGCATACCATAAATATCTTTACAAATATAATTATGCCTAAATAGATTTCATAATTTATTAATGCTTTTTCAAACGGGAAAGTCATTCTACTAACTGAATAACACATACCTAATGAACGACAGCGCCCATGGCGCCTCCGGTAACAGGCCTAGCTTCTAAGCGCAATAAATTACTCTAATTTCACTGTGAAACAGGAGCTAAAATTATATACATTGTAAAGAATCAATACTCAACTTTCCAGAGGCGAAAGAAGCTGGAGTTTACATAATAATCCTTGCAGAATCGATCGAAAAGGGAACACCACCGTGCGAATTCGCTACAAAATTAGGAATGACCGCCATCTTGATACTCAATAGTAGTATAAGAAATAGGGTAACCTCGATAACGGCTCCCCTTACAAAATTGCCACTCTTCCCCCTCGAGGCGAAAACGCTATTCGGGGGGTGAATATCGCTATGTGACGTATCAAGATTTACGTCCCCTGATTTATGCGATATCCTCAAGAGAATTTTAAGGATATTCACGCCAGGAGTTAGAATTCTGGATACCTAAAGGTAAATACTTTGGGAATATCACTGTAGTTCATATATCCCTTGGAAGCTACTATTAGGAACCTTCCATCAGGACGACATGGCTTGAGCCCAAAAAGGTATTTATATTCATTAGCAATCTCGAGAGATTGTCCGTAGCCCTTATATGTTGTACCTCTCCATTTTCTTTGAACATTGTTAGTTTTTCTCATATTAATTTTCAGTCTTACATTTCTGCTTTATTCAAATCTATCATCTTTTGCAATTTGCAATTCCTCCCATGATTTACTAAATAGAATTATGACATCTGCAAATCTTAAGTTGTTAAGGTATTCTACATACAGTATATATATATATATATATATATATATATATATATATATATATATATATATATATATATATATATATATATATATATATACGTATATGTATATATATATATATATATATATATATATATATATATATATATATATATATATATACAGTATGTATATATGTATATATGTGTATGTAGAAATCACAAAAGTTGACATGTGATAAATATAAATGTATTATAGCCACGGAAGGTAATATGAAAAGACTTGATTGGAGTGAGTACTTTCGTTCATTAGGGACATCAACAGACTCAACAGTGAGAATGCATATACAAAGATGTCGTATTTATACAGGAGAAGGGGATCCAACAGCTGTCAATTTCTTAATAATTTCGGAAAAGTCAGATTTTAGATACAAGAATAACACCGGATTAATGGAAAACAGACCAGGGCTTAGATTCAAATTTCTACCTTTGGTACAAGAGATTAAAAAGGATTCGACAATATTCCTTCGGGTATAATCATTTACATGGATTATTTTACTCGTCTCTGACCATCCAATTCTGTGTTTTGATCCTATGAATAGGGCTAAGAAAACACATGTTATAGTGTCCAGTTAGAGAAAAAGAAAACAATTAATAATATGCTTTTTTTGCCATTTCATGATTGTTTTTTTAGATGTTATACCCATTTTAAAAAACTAGATATTAGGTAGTGTTTAAATATAATTGTACATTAAAAAACATGTTGATCAAGAATAGTTTTGGAAATGATAATAATATAGTATATAGTATTCCTTGTTCAGAGTGTAACTTGTTCTTTGGCAGCCAAACATACAAAGGTATTTCACTCAGATTGAAACGGCAGAGGGTGACCGTCTCTAGGGGTTCTCTTAATAATGCCTTGTCCTCCCTCTGGTTAGGATCAAGTTACAGTATTTACTGCTAGGCCAGACTTTACCGTTGACTTAACTTTATTTGAATTTACTAAGAACAAAAGGTACAACTGTATTTGAAATAAACCTAATTTTTATAACACTGATGCTTCACCTCATTGTATCCAATAATAATGCATATGATATTTACTTATAAGTATCATACAGTATTGTAAAATAAATACTGTATACAGGTATAGCGAATGTATAATACGGTCCCGAATTATGCGTGTTCGAATTGTGCTATTCCTCATTTATGTGGTCGCTAGTTTTCAAAAATAAATTTTCAGTATCTGTGAAGCTGTTCAAAGTCTGCGAGTCAAACAACACAAAACCTATCAAATTTATTATCTTACAAGTACAGTATATTGGTAGCCCTAGGTATGGTGCCTGATAAGAAATATAACCAAACAATATTTACCTTACATTTTATTAATATAATTTCATTATAAATAGCCTATTTAGGGAAAAATTTCATATTAACAATGAAATCAACTTTTAACTATTCAAGTCCAGCTGACAAAGTGTAAATATAGTTGTGGTTACATTCTCGGCAACCATTATCTTTCTCTAACCTTTCGATAAATTTAATGGTAGTGTTAATGATGGTATATTAAGGGAACCATCCGCTATGTTGTTTTGACATAACTCTCAAAAATCATTTAACATATCGTATATGCTCTCCAGAAGTTTCAGCCAATTATTTTAAAGGATAATGAAGATAAAACGGTCTTTAAATGATGACGTCATCTGTACTGCGTCGTCTGCATGACTGAGTTTGACAGAATCGTTTTTGCGTGTTTATTTTGGCATATATATAGCGATTTTTTCCACTTATATTTCAAAATCTCGTACGTCTGGCAGAGATGGAAGGCATTGGTAGAGGGTAGGCGAACCCAAATTACGAACTATGAGAAGAACAGCCAAGGTTTACAAAGACGTATAGAAGTTATGTTGCATGTGTGTTTGTTTACTTGTATGTTGTATGTACATTGTGATTTCACAACGTCCTCGCGAACTTTATAGCAAGGACAATGTTTCTTAAGGTCAAATAAAGAACAAAAAGTAAGCAGAAAGCAACAAAAAGAACCAAAAAGAGAGGAAAATAGAAAATTTTGTACTAAGCTGGAATATTTTAACTAAAACTCCGGCAACAATGAGAGGCCGCTGGCAACTCATGACATCATTACACCAAGTTTATTAGTAAATTTAGGGTTTGAATGCCTCGTTTAGGGAGCCTTCATGTAGAAATAAACAAAGTACAAAATAAGGTTATCATAATAATGAAATCTTGATTTTTTTTTTTAAGAAAAAAATGAAAATTTATAGCAAATCTTTGGGAGCTCATAACTCAAAAACATACTTATTCTAACTTAGGTACATTTTTCTCACTTATTTATTGTTCAATTTTAGAGAGAAAGATATTGAAAAGAAGAATAAAAATCCCACAATTTTGTGTACCAGAATTTCAATTTTATTTTTTCTCATGATTATTTTATGTTTAGACGAAGAAAATTGAGAGAAAATTCATTAAAAAAAAGAAAAAGGAAAAAAAAAACTCAGAATTATTCAATTTATAAAGGAGTTTTGATGGTTTGACTTTCAATACAATTCGTGTCATATTAGTGGAGAAGAAATGAACCTAAAACTGTTTAAAATCATGATTTTTGCTAATAAATCAAAAGGTTTTTGATCAAATGACTTGAAATTTTTATATGGTGAAGGTATTATATATGTCTAAAACATATGGAAATGGTGTATTTTGAATAATTAGAAAAAAAAAAATGAAGGACATAGCGGACGGTCCCCTTAAAGCCTTATTTTTGTATAGTACAGTATATATTAAAGCTTAATTTTTTCTGTGGGTATTCAAGGTTTTCACTCGTAGGCAGGGTTTGTTTATCGGCAGTGTATACCCTAACTTTCGGTAACAAGACTACAATATTTTCTGTCATATATTCTAAACAGTATAAATTTGTTTTACAAAGATTTGTTTTTGTATAGTACTGTACTGTATATGGTATATATAAATATCTCTCTCTCTCTCTCTCTCTCTCTCTCTCTCTCTCTCTCTCTCTCTCTCTCTCTCTCTCTCTCTCTCAGGGCCTGATAAATGTACTGTATTTGGGCAGCTTTTCAAGAATAAGCGATAGTAATAAAACGCTATAACAGACGGTTAGGTGTATGCATTTGCTATTAAAAATCCATCATGATGCAAATTATCCTCACCTTCTCCCATCTCACACAATCTCTGTCACATTGAACGTTATAGTGGTAACTCAATTGTTCGATGACTTTATAAACCAGTCTAATACTTTTTGCCCCTGACTTTTTTTTTTTTTTTTTTTTTTTTTTTGAGGTGGGTACAAGTTAATACATTACCAAACTGACTTATAAGTAAGTTAGGGAAACTATTTTGGATGTGGAATGGACAATTATCCTTCGTAACAGTTTAGAATTATCGTAAATGATCATACTGTCACTATGAGCAGTTTGCTATTGTTGATTAAACACAAACAAAAGGACTTTCCTGTTTTGCTACGTATGTAGGAATTTATATGGATATGGTAAGTAAAATTTTTGTAATAACATATTTACTAAAAGCTCAATATCATTAGTTATCAGTTTGATCATTTGTGTTTAATGCATTTGTTCATTATGATTGACAATGGAGCGCACAGTAAACAAACGGGAGTTTTTCGTTTTATAAGAAAAAGTAAGTGATAACAAAATTGTTATATAATCAATACTTGGTAAGATAGCTGTTGCTGCAAAAACTAACCTTTAAAACTGATGTGTAAATGTGTTAGTCTGTTCGTTAGGATCAGAGATGAACGTAAACAAAACAATGGTTTCCGTTTTAGACGGTGTGCTTTTTTGACGCGTTTTAAGAAACGCACTATATAAAATCGCCTTTATTTTGTTAATTTTGGATTTTCAATGATACAACAAAAGCTAGTGTGTACAGTGATGGTTTTGCTATTCACCAGTTGTGTTATACAACAGATATGACTTAAATTCATCAAGACTTGTCTTAATATTAGGTCATGTTACAGGCATAAAGGGAAATATATGGTATTTACATCCATCCCAGTTGTAATTTTAACCTTTTTCAAGTTCTTAAAAGTTTAAAACATTTCAAAGGTTTTATTTATTCATACTAACAATATAATATTAGAAAAAATATGTTATCGTACATAGAAATTATTGAAAAGGGGTAGGAAAAAGTTTTAATAGGTAACTTTCCTTTTCCCATGGCTCTAATGGAATAATTCCTGTTATGTGATTCAAAATATGCGATTTTCCATTTATGTGGGGCCGTTGATGGACCAAATTCTCACATAATTCTGCACCCTACTGTATGTCTTTCCAATTGTTTACGTTTGTAAGATATAGATACTACCGCTACAATTTCTGAATCAGCTAATTAAGAAGGAACCTCCTAATGTTTGCTGCTTCTTGTGAGACTGAACTCCTAGCTCTTGACTGTCGGGCAAGTCTATGGACGACATGTTGATCTAAGGAAGTCGTCACTTTCTCAAATCTTTCAGGTATGTCCTCCATCACCTAAGGGAGTTGGTACTTGAGGTTATTTTTCCCCAATTCCTCTCCTGCTTATTTGTTTCTCAAGTGTTCGCGGTAACACCAACACCAGTGGTGAAGGGCGTGGTGGGTCCTCCAGTGTTAAGGAGCTTGACGCTTGCCCCTTAGTATTAGAAGATCAATAAATTTATTGGTAGTTCCTGGTACTGCAGGTAAGGGGCTGGTGTTGGAGGCTGTGGGATCATAGTTGACCCTGGTAGTTGCTACCTTTGTCCCCGGGGTTTCCTGTTACCTGTCCCAGTCCTGCTAATGCCTTTATCTTCCCCTGTGGCAGTTGCCCCTTCTCTTGTGCCAGGGGGTCTGGGTTTCTTGCCCTCACTCATTGTTAATAGTTGTGTCTCTGCCCGCAAGTTGCCGTATCGCGTAGCATTGAATTGTGCCTTCCCCTCGCCCTGTGTCAGTGTGCCCCAGTGTTGTGGGCCCCCTCCTTTTTGTGGAGAGTCATCGACAATGGCCAGCTTGACTGCTTTGGTAGGCCAAGAATATGGGAGAAGTAGCTGTGCTTCTACTGTTACTGGCTCCCGTGCCAGGAGTTCTCCCATTGCTGTTGCTTTGTCTTGGCCTTTGTCAGCTCCGCTGCCTCACCTTCAGTCTTAGTGATGCATGAGGTTTCTAATGAGTAGGATGTCTCGAGGACTCCGGACTACGGTCCAGAGCCTCAATGCTAAACTAATCTAAGTTGAGAGTCCTGAAGTGAATGTCCTTGCATTCATTTGTGTGTGCACTGTTCTGGGGGAGGCAAACATGGCTCAGCCTTTGCAATGGAAACTTCGGTCACTGATTGGTACTTTGGGACCCTACAAAGATCGAAGCCCTCTACATTGCAATGACCAGATCTCGTGAGTGTGGGCATGGGCTGAGTGGGTAATCGAATCTGCAGGTCTGATAATTTACTTCAGTCCAGCAAGGCAGGCAGGATCTTTTCACCCCCACGCTCTAGGCAGCAGGGGTCAGAAGCAGTCTCGTACTTCACAATGTCGTTGAAGTTGTTAATCCCGAACACTTTGTAGAAGTATGAGGGCGTTTACTGTTGGGCAGGAAGGCGATCACCTTCCTTATCTATCAGCAGGCAGTTTCTACGGAGGTGCCTTTGAAGTTGCGGAACTTGTCGGAGTGGGGTGCCTAGGTGCTCTTGCTGTAGATTTGTGTGAGGCCCTTGAAAGGGAAGAGTGTTCAACCCTTCTGGACCAGCCAAATCCACGGAAATCCTGCAAAATCTTACCTGGAAGAGCCTGTGCAGACATAGCTTTTCCTAGCTTACCAATCTGGTATCCTACATCCATGAAAGTCCTGGCCTTACTGGCAGAGGTGTAAGGGATAAGAGCACACTGAAAGTTGATTGAGACAGGTCTTTTGGCTTCTACTGTCAGTTCTTCAAGTTTTGTTCATTAAACAGAGTTCAGGATGGAAACAGTACTATCTGTGCTGTTTTTCCATCTGAAAAGGAGACTTTAATCTTTCAGTAGACATGATGGACACGTGCTTTAAAGTAACTGTGCATCAGTACTCTAGAAAGTACCTCCGCTTCTCCTTCTACCATTGGTGTGCGACTACCCAGTTGTTCACACATTTCTCACCTTTGGAGCCACATGGACCCAATCTCGACGATTGGTTGATCCTGGCCTCCTTGCGGGGGCCATCAATTGTTTTAGGATCAAGATTGGGGTCTCACTTTTTGCTGCTATCTGGGAGGGCATAATGCTATAAATATAATCTTATACCCAAGCAGAGGTTGATGTACCTGGACAATCTGATAGTAATGTCATAAGCAAGAATCTTTCTATTGGACAATCGCATCATGAGGCTCAAGGAGGTTGCTCAACCATTCCTATTCACGACAGAAGTACCACCTCAGCGCTGGAAATTTCTTCTTGGTCTAGCCTGGGGGGTTTAATCGGTCAACCTCACCAGGTGAGTTCCACTCATCTTCTGCCTCTGGACTTCTATCTGTTTTCGGATGTGTCGATGGAGGGGTGTTGTGAGCACCTAATCGACCTGTTCATCTCCTCCTCAACATCCTTGAGATGCAAGCAGCTTTTGAGGGATTGTAAGCATTACTGGAATATTTGGAGATACTGAGTAGTGGCTTATGTCAACTAGTAAGGGAATGCAGCCTTACTACCTCTTTTCAGGCAGACAAAGTGGATGCACTTCTCGGATGTGCTGTCACGCTGTGGAAATCTTCTCCCTGGTGATTATGCCAGGACTCATTATGGACCAGGTGGCTCCCAGATGGCTTCAGGCCATTTGGTATCTTAATCTACTTGCTCTTCTGATAGAGATCACTAGAGAGCTACCTCTGTGGCCCTCGCTTCTCAATCAGCTGCACCTGCAGAAGTACCTCCAAGCCATGGAATCCTAGGCTCTTCAGGGGTGAAGACTATCCAGAATCTCCTCAGCATAAAAGGCTTTCATCAGGCATGAAGCAGGAGATATCCGGGGTTCTCTGAAAGTCCTCTACAGCTTTTCTTCCATGCTAAGAGGACCATCTTCTGCGATTGGTGTCGAAAAAGAGATATTTCCCTTATTGGGATAGTTTTTGTACAGATCGCAGACTTCCCTGCCTTCGTACATCAAGAGAGAGAGAGAGAGAGAGAGAGAGAGAGAGAGAGAGAGAGAGTAATCATGAATCATTTTATAATGAGAGAATTTAACTTTGGAGTGATAGCATTTGGTTCATATAGATAGCAGTTCAAATTGAGAGAGAGAGAGAGAGAGAGAGAGAGAGAGAGAGAGAGAGAGAGAGAGAGAGAGAGAGAGAGAGAGAGAGAGAGAGATCAACCATCATTTGATTGTAAAAGAGAATTGAACATTGGTATTATATTGTTTGTATAAATGGTAGTTTAAAATAATTTGAGAGAGAGAGAGAGAGAGAGAGAGAGAGAGAGAGAGAGAGAGAGAGAGAGAGAGAGAGAGAGAGAGAGAGAGAGAGAGAGAGAGAGAGAGATGCATAAATAAACAAAGACGATTCAGTCAAACTCAGTCATGCAGACGACGCAGTAAGGATGACGTCATCATTTAAAGACCGCTATATCTTCATTATTTGAAAATATACTTGACTATTTGTTCTTTCCCTGACCTTAGGTAACATTAGCCTTGCTATAAAGTTCCCAAGAACGCTGTAAAAACACAATGTACATGCAAATTTCAAGTAAACAAACACATGCATTATAACTTTATACATCTTTGGAAACTCTGGCTGCTGTTCTCGTAGGAGTAGATTTCGTTCAACTACGCTCTACCAATGCCTTCCATTTCTGCAACGTACGAGATTTCAAAACATAACTTTTTCGATTATTTCATGCCTTATCTCGATTGTCATCAAATGCTTTTTCTTTTCACTACCCTTGTTTGCACTCGCTTGCTTTGGACCCATTGCTTATTCACTTAATTCTGTACTGATTAACACAAAAAACACGTAAAAAATGCAAACACTACGGCCGGTGCTCGGAGATAACTTTACGCGACGGAGATCCGACAGGAAAGAGCGAGCGATGCTCTCCTCGCGAGCAGCCTCTTGCACACTCGGCCACCTAGCGGACGCATAGGGAACCGTCTCGTATCCTCGTATCAATTTTTTCTCGTATCGGGGCAAAAATTTACTCGAAACTTTCCTCGTATCTCAAATTTCTCGCATGTTGGGACACTCGTATGTCGAAGTATTATTGTATCTATATACCAAGACACTTTCCCCAATTTTTTGGGGTAGCCGACATCAAAAAAATGTTATCCACCACAGATGATGCTTCATAATGCCGAATCCCCTACTGTTTCTACCTCCGCGGTCATCCAATCAACCGGAAGGAGCAGCAGGGCCTACCGGAACTGCGTCACAATCGCTCGCCATTCATTCCTATTTCTAGCACGCTCTCTTGCCTCTCTCACATCTATCCTCCTATCACCCAGAGCTTTCTTCACTCCATCCATCCACCCAAACCTTGACCTTCCTCTTGTATTTCTCCCATCAACTCTTGCATTGATCACCTTCTTTAGCAGACAGCCATTTTCCATTCTCTCATTATGGCCAAACCACCTCAACACATTCATATCCACTCTAGCTGCTAACTTATTTCTTACACCCGTTCTCACCCTCACTACTTCATTCCTAACCCTATCTACTCGAAATACACCAGTCATACTCCTCAGACACTTCATCTCAAACACATTCAGTTTCTGTCTCTCCGTTACTTTCATTCCCCACAACTCCAATCCATATATCACAGTTGGTACAATCACTTTTCATACAGAACTCTCTTTACATTCATGCCTAACCCTCTATTCTTTACCACTCCCTTCACTTCCCCCAACACTTTGCATCCTTCATACACTCCCTGACGTACGTCTGCTTCCACTCCACCATTTGCTGCAACAACAGACCCCAAGTACTTAAACTGATCTACTTCCTCAAGTAACTCTCCATTCAACATGACATTCAATCTCACACCACCTTCCCTTTTCGTACATCTCATAACCTTACTCTTACCATCATTAACTCTCAACTTCCTCCTCTCACATACCTTTCAAATTCTGTCACTAATCGGTCAAGCTTCTCTTCCGAGTTTGCAACCAGTACAGTATCATTCGCAAACAACAACTGATTTACCTCCCATTCACGATCATTCTCGTCTATCAGTTTCAATGCTCTTCCATGCACTCGAGCATTCACCTCTCTCCCCACTCCATCAACATACAAGTTAAACAACCATGGCGACATCACACATCCCTGTCTCAGCCCCACTCTCACTGAAAACAATCACTCACGTCATTTCCTATCCTAACACACACTTTACAACCTTTGTAGAAACTTTTCACTGCTTGCAACAACCTTCCACCAATTCCATATAACCTCATCACATTCCACATCGCTTCCTTATCAACTCTATCATACACTTTCTCCAGATCCATAAGCACAATATGCACCTCCTTACATTTTGCTAAATATTTCTTGCATATCTGCCTAACTGTAAAAATCTGATTCATACATCCCCTGCCTCTTCTAAAACCACCCTGTACTTCTAAGATTGCATTCTCTGTTTTATCCTTAATCCTATTAGTTAGTACTCTACCATACACTTTTTCAACCACAGTCAACAAACTAATACCCCTTGAATTACAACACTCATGCACATCTCCCTTACCCTTATATAGTGGTACAGTACATGCACAAACCCAATCTCCTGGTATCATTGACAACATAAAACACATATTAAACAATCTCACCAACCATTCAAGTACAGTCACACCCCCGTCCTTTAACATCTCAGTTTTCACACCATCCATACCAGGTGCTTTTCCTACTCTTGTTTCATTTAGTCCTTTCCTCACTTCCTCTCTTGTAATCTCTCTCTCATTCTCATCTCCCATCACTGGCACCTCAACACCTGCAACAGCAATTCTATCTGCCTCCCTATTATCCTCAAAATTCAGTAAACTTTCAAAATATTCCACCCACCCTTTCCTTGCCTCCTCTCCTTTTATCAACCTTCCATTTCCATCTTTCACTGTCTCTTCAATTCTCGAACCAGCCTTCCTTACTCTCTTCACTTCTTTCCTAAACTTCTTCTTATTCTCTTCATATGAACGCCCCAATCCCTGATCCCACCTCAGGTCAGCCGCCCTATTTGCCTCAGTTACCTTGCGCTTTACTTCCACATTTTTCTCTCTATATCTTTCATACTTCTCTACACTATTACTCTGCAGCCATTCTTTAAATGCCCTCTTTTTCTCTTCCACTTTTACTTTCACTCCTTCATTCCACCATTCACTACCCTTCCTCATGCTGCCTCCAACAATCTTCTTGCCACACACATCACTTGCAATCCCAACAAAATTTTCTTTTACTAACTTCCATTCCTCTAAATTACCAGTTTCTTTCACTTTCACTCTATCATATGCCATTTTCAACCTTTCTTGATATTCACTTTTTACCTCGGGTTTTATTAACTCTTCAACCCTCACTAGCGCCTTTGTACATCCCCCACTCTATTCCCCCACTCTTTTTCTAAAACTAATTTTCCTTCCACCAAAAAAGGATCAGACATACCATTAGCCATACCCCTAAACATGTGCATGTCTTTCAATCTTCCAAACATTCTTCTAGATTTCAACACATAATCCATTACAGCCCTTTCTACCACTCTTCCATTTGCGACTCTTACCCATGTATACTTGTTTTTATCTTTCTTTTTGAAAAAGCTAGAACCTATCACCATCTCTTGCTCAACACACATATCTACCAGTCTCTCACCACTCTCATTTTCACTTGGTACGCCATACTTCCCAATGACACATTCTACCTCTCCAGCACCCTTTCTAGCATTTAAGTCACCCATGACAACTACACAATTCCTTCTACCCAGTCCTTCTACACACCAAGTTAATTCATTCCAGAACTCATTCCGCTCTTCTTCACTTTTCTCACAACCTGTCCCATACCACTTAACAAAAGCCCAACATTCCCTACCCAACCTAACCCTTACCCACATTAATCTAGATGATATCTCCTTCCATTCCACTACTTTATCTGTCATCCATTCACTCGGCAATAAAGCCATATCCTCTCATGCTCTTCCCCTTTCAATCCCAGACACTCTACCTGTCACTTCACCAAACATCACTTCACCCTTCCCTTTTAACTTTGTCTCACACAAAGCCAATATATCCATCCTTCTATTCCTAAACATACTTTTAATCTCGCATCTTTTACTCTATCGTACTACATCCACGCACATTCAGACACCCCAAAACTAGAGTACGGGGAGCAGTCACTCTTCCTATTAATAGGAAGGGAAAATTACATATGGGATTCAAAGAATTAAGAGTCTGGTCAACAGATTATATGCAAAATCTGACAAGTAGCAGAGACTTTTAGCGTAGCTAATGCTTGAAAATTAAAGGTACCCCACATCCAGCAATAATTCCTTATAGAGATATTTTTAGTCTCAGCTAACCTGTAATGTACACTTGGTATTAAATTTAGTAGATTTATCTACAAAATTCATCTATTGTCACAAAGTATATACTGTAAGTACACAGCCATCATAATAATTCAGCTGAGAAGTTGAGATCTGTTCACTTGACAAGCTTTTAATAATAAGTTATACTATGGCTATAATAAAATGTATAGTTTACTACTTGACTTTTTAGGACCTGTGGTTGGTGAATCCCTTAATAGGGATTTAGCTAAATTTAGTGCATGGTGCAAATTATGGGGTATGAAGTTGAATCCTAACAAATTTTAAAGTATGATTGTTGGTAGGTCAAGGACAGTGACTCCTCAACATCCGGATCTCAGTATTGATAATGTTTCTTTAACTTAGTATGACTTTTGAAATTTTAGGTGTGATTCTCGACAGCAAATTTACTTATGAAAACACATTACGGCTGTGTCTTCTTGAATTGCGCAAAAAATTGGCTTATTGAGAGTCTTTCAAGATTTTCGGTATTCAATCTATTCTAAAGAAGTGTTTTAATTTTTTCATTCTACCTTGTTTTGAGTATTGTTCTCCTCTCTGGTCTTCAGCTGCTGATTCTCATCTTAATTTGTTGGACAGAAACTTACGGTCCATTAAATTTCTTATTCCTGATCAAGATATTAATCTTTGGCACCATCGTTCAATTAGTTCATTGTGCATGTTGCATAAGGTTTTTCATAATTCTGACCATCCTTTACATTCACATCTTCCTGGACAATTCCATCCTGTTCGTAATACTAGGCAGGCAGTTAATTCTAATAGCCAGGCCTTCTCCATCATTAGGTTCAATACTACACAGTATTCGTATTCCAGCTGTGACCAAGTTGTGGAATGATCTTCCTAATCGGGTAGTTGAATCAGTAGAACTTTAAAAGTTCAAAGTTGCAGTAAATGTTTTTATGTTGAACAGGCTGACATGTCTTTTTATAGTTCATATATGACATATCTGTTTTGACGTTGTTACTGTTTTTCGAATGATTTATTGTTGATTTGTTATCATCATTTATTTATTTCCATATTTCCTTTCCTCACTGGGCTATTTTTCCCTGTTGGAGCCCTTGGGCTTATAGCATCTTGCTTTTCCAACTAGGGTTGTAGCTTGGCTAGTAATAACAATAATAATGATAATAACTGCGCTTCATAATTTTAGGGGTTAACTTATAATTTTAGTAGTTTTGTTTGATATGTTTGATGTTTTCAGGGTGCTATGAAGGAGGTTTAATTATGTTTATTTGATCATACTTATCTTTATGAAAGGTATTTTGTTATATTTAGTATCTGTCATGTGTGCTAAGTGGATATTCAAATTTTCTTTTCAACAGGTCTTAAAACATCACTTAGTGCCAAAAGTTAAGGGAACATGGCTAGTAACAGAACATCTGCATGAAAAAATTGATGCTATTTATGATGTATCAGCTTTCTATGAGGGAAGTGTGAATGAAGAAGGCATCAGAGGAAATGCACCTCAGTTGATAGGTAATGTACAATTAATTTTATAGGATTTTAATATAGCAAAAAAATTTGACAAAATGTATCTATATCCAGCAGTTCACCAACATTTTCTTTCGGAGCCTATCGCCTAATGAAGGTATATTTAACTTGTGGTCTGTAAATGAAGCAGCATTATTCTGATTCTTTTTTTTATTTCACCAGTAGGCTCTACACAATTAGTCTTGTAGGAATCCCTACACAGGTCCTGTCAGCTACTTGAATGACTGGCTTATACTGCTGCCTCCATCCTCTTGAAGGTGTCAGCACATACTAAGAAGTACTGGTTACGCATGACATTCTAAATCATTTTTAAAATCATTATGCTATGGTTATATATTAGACAATTATAATGTTGTTAAGATTATCCATTATGTATTATTTCTATGAACCTCCCTGATGTTCCTATTGCTTCTTCTCCAGAAGCTCGGTTTAATCAACTTTTATCCATAAATTTTTTTACTTTTAATATTTTCTCATTTTATTTCCTGAAATAAGCACATGCCCTTAGTGAAAGGAGCATTTTAGTAGTGAATCTCATTGTCTCTTCTCCATTTTGTTTGCTTATTACTGTGCATTGAGATGCCTTCCCTTGATTTTCGTCTGTTACTCTGGAATGTGTACTGGGATTTTCTAGTTCATTAATCGCATTATTTTAGTGTACCTTGTCAGGTGCAATACTGTGATTTACATAATGTTGTGAAAGTGTTTTCCTCACAGTACCTCTCAAGTATAATACATTGCAATGGCTGCCAACCAAGTTGACGGTGGAAAATGCAAAAGGTGATATACTGTTAGTTCAAAGGTAAACCCAGGGAAGACTAGGCTACTTGATTGTAGCAGGGATGACAGAGATAATGACAAGCCTCCATCTTTAGACAGTTTACAGAATTAATCTACTTTCGATAGTGATGAGATCTGTAAGCTCTTGATATTGCTAGCTTCCCTTGTTAAAGATCAGAAGTCGAGTGAATCATCTCTTAAAACAGTAACTAGTCTTACCCACTCTATTGCCGATATAACCTAACTCCCCAAGTTGGGTGTAAGTGTTCATAGTGTTTCCTTTTAGTAAGGGTTCTGAAAGTTCACTGAACATTACAAATTCAAGAGCCTCTCACATAACCTCAAATTCTTTAAATACTTTAGACCCATCTGCTACTAAACCATTGCATGACACAATCCTAGTTGCTCTTTAGGACAACTAGATTGTGAGGCAGAAGACCGAGTAATTATTCTGGATCTTAATATTTCTTCATTCACTAAAGTGAACACTCCTAAATTACATCTTATAACATACTGTATGTGGATTGCATGACATATTGTATGATTTCTTTAAACCTTGTTGGGATGATCGATGTTTCAACTAAACTCAAGCGTTTGCATAATTTTGTGTTTGCTTGCAAGCTCGGCCATTAGCCCATCACAGATTAATTCAAGGGTGGTTAAATGTATGTGCTAATACATATACAGTACTAACAAATAAGTCCTCTGTGCAAATACGCAACAGCCCCTGCAGTTGTAAACAAACTGGAAATCAGCTATTTTTACCTTAGTACAACCTACGATACAGGAAGATGAAGGAATTAACTCCTTTTCAAATCTTATGTAACCTTATTGCAGAGAAATATCCTCATATGGTGAGTGGAGTAAGTTTGGAAGCTTCTTATTCTTCCAAATCTGCAGAAATAACCTCTTCCAAGACTGGTTATATCCCTCAGTTATCAACTTCCTGGTTCCCGTTTAGGCCTTAAGCCTTCTATAACAAAGAAACATACTGACTTGTATAAGATTCATCTTTTGCATAATATTGTCTTAGTTTTCAATTTGATATCCAGCCTTGACTCCATCATTGTATGTCATAAATGAAAATGCTTTAAACATATTATGCAAGTTGGTTGACTAAAGAAATGCTGTTTGTGGGTAACCAAGTAGGGAATGTTCTTTAATCACTTTACTGAACAGTTTTATAGGTGTTTATTGAGTTTTAATTGGCTTCCCTGCTAAATATGTTAGCATTTTTGCATAAGGGAAGCACATATTTTAAATAAAGACCTATCCTTATTTCAGATTGCAATAAGTGTTTATTGCATATTAAATTACCTTACTTAATAAATTTATTAGTTTTTGGCTCATGAAAAGCATTACATTTTAAATACTTTTGTAGGGAGTACAACATTTTAAACAGAACAACTAAAGTTAGTTTTCATAGCAGCTAAAGTTAATGATGAGCAGAGAGAGTAGTTGTCTTTTATGGAGTGGATAATATGACATACCAATACTCCCTTACCTATCAAGTCTGTGAATAGTTTTTAGATTGTAACTTATTTAAATTACTTTGATATTCTCAGAAGGCCTGTGAGCCTTCACTTGTGGGAGGCAAGTTTGACTTGCCTACCCTGTTGTTTACACTAGCCTGACTTCCATAGTTGAATCTATTTGTCTGAATTACATAGTGTTCCTTCAGTAAAGGTTCTGAATGGTTGCTGCCCGTTACAGAGTCTTGTTCCTCTTTTAGTCCCAATTTCTCTTAACTGTTTTACATCCTCCTCCAACTACACCCTTGTAGTTGTGCATACCTATGTGCTCTTTTTGGGCTCGGCCATGTCATCCTGATGGAAGGTTCCTTTAGGTAACCTTTCTAAGGGATATTTGCTACCGTGACACTCCCAGAGAAATAAACCGAAGGTTTCCAGAATTCTAACTCCTGGCGCTATTGATCCATAATATAACTTTAAGGATGTCGCATAAAATCAGGAGACGTATTTTTAGATACGACACATTGCAGTTTTACCCCGAATAGATTTAACTCTTTGAGGGGGAAGAGTGGCGAAAGAAGGGGGTGCCGATTTAGGTACCCGGTGGACCTCCTATCCGCACTACTACCGGCCGCCATTCCTTTACTTGTAGCCGATATGACTAAGTGTTTTCCCAATGTTATCCCGGTGTTATTGCAAGTTATCGGAATATTAATCATGCAATCTCGGGCATCTTCATTCCTTGGAAAGTTGAGTATTAATTCTTTTCTATGTATATATTTTGGCTCCCGTCTCACAGTTAAATTCCAATAATTCAAATGTGTTACGTCGAGCATTTCCACGACCGGAGTCGGCCATTTTTACGACCGCTGTCGCCATTATTATTGTATTTTGCTTAGCTAGTAGGGTGACTTTCCCGGTATTTAGCTATAATATTAGCTAGTTAGGCAAATTATACAAGTGAAGATTGTACATACAAATCGATTATTATTCCTCTTCCTAATATGTAACTTTACTTTCGTATACGGTGGGGCCCTAGTGGTAACAACCATGGCCGTGGTTCCTACCGAAGTTAGGCTAGCCTAACTCGTATATGTATACATTAGTAAAGTAATTCCCCATGTTTAACCTCGCCCTATCGTTCCTTATTAATTCGGATGGGGACATACATCCCCTAGAATTTATGGATAAGGTTCGATTTATATATTCTTTTAGAAAAAAGAGGCTAAACCCTTCCTCCCTCCCTGAGTCGCCGCCATTACAGGCGGTAACCGCCGGCTCTCCCCATCGCCGCTGAGTACTCCGGCTTTGGGGTTAGACGGCAATTCAGGGTGCCCTGTCTTGCAGCCGACGATGTTGCCGGCAGAGGAATATTTGTTCCTCTGCCACCCACGACATCATCGGCAAAGGAAGCCATGCTTCTGGAAAGGGAGGCCTCAACCTTCTGGACTCACCAGTGGTAGCTAATACACCCCCCCCCCCCCCAGAGGCGGCGCGAGCCCTAAACCACGCCCCCTTGGGCGGAGCTATCAGAGACGAGCGGGTTGACTCGGCAATAGTAGTCACATTTCTGAAGTCGACTTCGGCATAGGAGGTTCTCCTCTTTTCCCTCCCACAGCTCCCAGCACCTATTTGCCGGTTTTCATCGTTTTGCTCCCAGCCCCTAGAGTAATATCTCAGCCCACTGCTAAAATATGAAGGGGCAAATTCTTACCTCCGTGGAGGTTCATCGGCTTAGCGACGACTCCAGCGAAGAGGAGAATGTAGACAGTAACAAAAAACGTCCACAATCGACTGCAAGAAGTGAAATGCCTTCAAATTCTGATATTGTTAACATGTTACTCCAATAGAATCAAGCTCATGAAAATTATTCAGAAAGGGTAAGGTTTTAAATTCTGTTTACAACGAAACCGGCATATGAAAAGCAGCGGAGTTAGACTCATGACGTCACAAATGCAAATGGCAGCTTACATACGTAAGTTTGTTATTGTTTTGAATGGTTTGAGCAGCCATTTCCGAACATAGCGTAAGTAGCTTAAGCAAAGCATGTGCATGATTACAACATGAAATAATTGGAGAAAACTAACTAAATGCTCCTATTTATATATAACAAACTTATAACTAGGTATACAAAACAAATTGCTTGCCTGACACATCAAAACCACGCAGCTTAATAGGTAGTAGGCTAGACCACAGGTAAGTTAGGCTGTTCGAGTTCACATTTCTCACTTTAAACCTATCGACACTAGCCTAGGCTCTGGGGGGTGGGCGATCTGCAAATGGTTACATATGAGGCAGGTCTAGATTATGTTAATAATAACAGATATAAACCTAACATATTCACTTAAATAAGGCCCTGAATTAACCTAAGAGGGCTATTTGATTCGTGAACCCCATTGCTTGACTTCAGCCTTCTAGGTCCGCTGCTGTCCATATTTACTATACCTGTTGAACAAACACTTAGATTAAACTGTGGTAAATAAATCACTGATATAAAAACATTCTTCTCGCCAGAAGTGGTTCACCTGCTAAGAAGAATGAGGTTCCCCCTCCTACTAAGCGCTCGAGACGATCACCTGAATTACGTGAAAGTGCAAATTTAGACCTTTTCCTTTTATAATAATGAAGATGAAAGTGATTATGAGGATTTCAACCTTCTTACCTTCCATAAACCCATTCCTTCATATATTTTCACCAATTTCAAAGCTGAACCATCTTTTCATAGAGAAGGGAAAATTCAATTGAATAACTCACTAATAGCATTAACTTTCAGTGAAGGCCATAGTGATAACCTTGATAAATTCTTTGTAAGTAGTCAAAATAAGGATTTCTCAGACTTTTTTTAAATTAATCAATACTCCAAAGTTTAATTTCTGGCCTGAAGGTAAGGTATTTGATGACAGCCACAAGAGAAAACTTTTCTATGACAGAAAATATTAAGATGAGTATTTCTGCCTTTCAAGGGCATGCAGCACTGGCACATATAGTATATCCCTCCAAAGTAAATGACATTGAGTTCCTGTCCATGATTATTATTGGTCCCCTAAGAAGGAGCATAGACCTTATACAAAATTTGATAAGGAATTTTAGAAGTAGGGCACTTCCTAGATACCTCAAGGAAGAGATAAGAGATCTCATAATCAAAGCAGACATTAAAGAAGTTTGGAATTTAACTGAAGACCAAATAACAGCCATTGCTGCCTGCTCTCATAAGGGTCCCCTCCTCAGAGGAGGGGCAGCAAACTTCAGGGGAAGGAAATTCAACTTTGGGGGCAGATTTCAGGGAAGAAGGTTCAGTTTCCTCAAAGGTAACCCTAGCTTTAGATTCAAGTCTCGGCCGCTTAGAAGAGGTAATAGGCGAGGTGGGTACAGGGGGGAGGTCCCAAAATGGACAAGCGAATAGTTCAGGAGCCAGAGAAAGGAAAGACAAATAAATTGTTCTCTATCCTAGAAATTGAGCCATGCTCCATACCAGTTCAAAGAGGTTTTTTATGCACCAGAGCACAATAAGCTTCACTCAGCACCAGACCAAGATGTTTGCTCAGCACCAGACCATGAGTTTTTCTCAGCACCAGTTGATGACGAGTTTTACTCGGCACCAGTTGATAATGAGCTTTGCTCAGCACCAGTTAATAATGAGCTTTGCTCTGCACCAGACCACCATGACATTGGGCCAAATGCTATAAATAAGGATAGAAGCCAAGAGACCTTGCCTTTGGCCTCAAACCCAATGAATAACTCCTCCCAGAGCCCCCCAGCGAGTAGGATAGGTAAGTCATTACTAATGAATATTGATAGTTGGAGAAAACATCCTAATGCCTCTTTTGCTTGTAAAATTATCAATGAAGGGGTGAGAATTCCATTTAATAATAAATTAAAAGCCCAGAGATCATTAAAAAGGGTAGGTAAAGATAGATTTTATTCAACTAACAAGTGGAAAATATTGGAAAGAGAATGTGACAGACTGCTAAAACTAAGAGTCATGGAGAAAATCCCCAGAACTTCCTTTTACTACCCCAACCACATATTTTATAAATTAAAACCAGATGGAACAGTACGACTAATCTTTGACATGAAGGTGCTCAACACCATAATAAGAAATCTTCCTTTACCATGCTGAAGGCCAATACAATATTTCCCTATCTACATCTAAACTCTTGGGCCTGCAAACTAGATTTAAAAGATTCTTATTGGCACATTCCATTATATGCAAGTAGCCAGAAATTTTTAACCATCACACTAGGTAAAAGGAAGTTCAAATGGACTGTGGTACCCTTTGGACTAAAGACAGCGCCTTATATTTTTTCAAAGATAATGTACATGGTGATCAAGTATATTAGAACTACATATAACATCTTAATATTCAACTATCTTGATGACATTCTTACATTAGCAAAAGATTATTTAAAAGACAAAAATCACATTCAGTTAGTCATTAAGATCTTGTCAGACTTAAGATGGAATATCTCTTTTAAAAAATCTACAACTGAACCGGTTCAAAGAATTGAATTTTTAGGAGTGCATTACAATATGATTAAGAAAACTATGAATCCCATTCAGAAAAACAGAGAAGTGTGTCAAATTGGCTAAAGGTTTCTCCAACTCTGCTAAATCTGACCTTCATTCCTATCAGATGTTAATTGGAGCCTTAAACTTCAGTGCTTCCTATACAAGCTTGGGAAGATTCCATCTTAAATATCTCCACAGATACCACAGTTATTTTAATTCAGGGTACAAAATCATTCCACACTCCTTCAAAAAATACCTAAAGCCATGGGAACAGAGACAAATGTACAGAGGTTAACATTCCAAAACCACAAATAGACGCAGAACTTTTCACAGATGCTTCCAACCAGGGTTGGGGAGGAGCATTAGTAGTAGCGGGTAAAATACTCTCAATAAATGGAACTTGGACACATGAAGAATCCTCCCTTCACATCAATGTAAGAGAGTTATTAGCTTGCTTCTATTCTATGGAACACTTCACTACAAGGTTATACAACAAAGTAGTCTTAATACATGTTGATTTAAAGGTTACTAATTGTTGGCTAAGGAAGCAGGGTAGTGTCAGAAACAAGTTAGCTCATGAACTTGTCAGGAAAATACTAAGTACCATGAAGGATCACAACATACAGATAAATTCCAGATGGATCAGGGGACTAAGTAACACCATTGCAGACTCACTTTCCAGAGACCTGGGATCCATTCACACAGAAACGTGCTTCAATGACAGTCTATTCTCCTTAATCTGCTCTGACTTCAATTTCACCCCGGAAATAGATCTGTTCTCAAATGGCTTCAATACTAAGTGCAAAAAGTTTTGTTCATCTCTTCCAAACCAAAAAGCCATCAGCAATAATGCACTTACGATTAGCTGGAAGGGATCAACACCTCTATGCCTTTCCACCAGCTTTTAAAATCTGTGAAGAATGCAATAATAACATGCTTTTCTGTACCATATCGCTGGGGACAGAACCATGGATTCCATTAGTGAGGTCAGTCTTGAAGCAGCACAAACTATATACAGTACTGTGAAGATAGAAGACTACCAGATAGTTCTCAAGGATTGTATCTCACCCTCAGCAAAGCTCCAATCAACTTTGATCGCCTTCAAAATTTAAAGGACCAGCTCCCAAATGTCTTTCCTCTTGAGGTTTGCTCCAAAATTGCTATCAGCTTGAGGGACAGCTCCATGCACAAGTATGAAAACCTATATAACCTTTTTAAAAGTTTAATTCATAAGGAGTATGGAAGTGACAACAAATTCCCCCCGTTAGCAATTATTTTATTTTTCAATCACCTTATAGACAAGGGACTGTCTTACAATACCCTGAAGAGCTACAGAGCAGCTTTAGGTCCTATCTTGTCAGGATATTTCCCAGGTTACTGTCTTGCAGAAGTCAAATTTGTCAAAGCAATGATATCGGGGATTAATAGAAGGAAGCCTAGCAACACTCACCAGTTCCCTGGCTGGGATCTAGACAAAGTAATCTCATTTCTCAACACCACAAGAGATGACTCTACCTTACTACTGACACAGAAAACCTTATTCCTAGTAGCCTTAGCTTGCCCTTTAAGAGAATATCAATTTAACAATCTCTGTATTTCCAGGAGCACCTTCACCCCAGAACACATTGTCTTACGGAACCACCCTTCCTTCATGCCCAAAAACCAAAAGAACAACTACACGCCAAAAGAGATCAGCTTTAGAAAGCTTCCTAACCTACCAAAAATATGTCCAGTCAGACAATTGAACTTCTATTTGGAATACACAAACAAAGTCTGTATGGAAATATACATAGACAGGAAAGACCACATATGGCTAGATGAACACTTCAAGATAATGTCTTCACAAAAAATGAGACAACTTTTTAGGGAGTGCATTTCAGAGCCGACCCAAGTGTAACTAAACAGTCAACTAATTTCCTCTCTATAAGGGGTCAAGCTTCATCAAGACTGCTATACAATGGTGTATCTATAAAAGAAATCATGTCCAGAATGAATTGGAGAAGCGACTCTGTCTTCAGCTCTTACTATGCTCTCCTCGGCTTACAGGGAGCTTTCGATGCTGTGGTCGCTAGACTTCATCTTCAAGCCCCTGAAGCATCTGCTTAGCTACCACTGGTGAGTCCGGAAGGTTGAGGCCTCCCTCTCCATAACTGTAAATTTACTTGTGAACGAAGGTTCTGGAGTGGGAGGTGAGACCTTCTGGACTCAAGGTCTGGGTCACCCTCCAACCCTTCCCCCATGAGCCGAGAAGACCATGTACTTAGGAGGGAATATTGTAACAAACTTCATAATCCAATAGAGTAGGTTATATATACAAGAATACATACATATAATCACTATTATTCCACAGAAAACAAACTAACTGCAATCTTTCAATATTTATATCAACCGAAACAGCACAAGAAGATTGACCTTACTAGTAAAAAGACCTTTGTGTTCAACAAATTTGCACCTTCACAGTAATTCCTTCATAACTTGAACAGCCTAAGGTAAGCTCAACCACTTCTGTGTTATTTTTTGTTCTATTACAACTTCAAAAATGTGACTACTATTGCCGAGTCAACCCGCTCGTCTCTGATAGCTCCGCCAAAGGGGGCGTGGTTTAGGACTTGCGCCGCCTCTTGGGGGGGCGTTTGGGGGGGTATAAACTACTGGTGAGTCCGGAAGGTTTCACCTCCCACTCCAGAACCTTCGTTCACAAGTAAACTTACAGTTCCTTAGTTCACGGTCGAAGGTAGGCGGAATACCTGCCACCACCTTTCTTCCCTGTGAACTATAAGACTCTTCCCCCTCCCCCCTCTGTCCTTTAGTGTTGGCCTAGCCATCACAACATTCTTTCACCGGTACTCAGATAGTCATCCCGGCTTGCCGAGTTGACTGCGTTGCCGGCCTGGACCCCTACCGGCGGCGGTTAGGCAGCCGCCTCAGTCACCTTCCCCCTTTTGTCCTTCCTTCACCGGAAGTGAATGTCCCGGGAGGAAAGGTTGAGCCGGCCCTGATGGCTGTCGGTGGGAAACCCAACATACTTTTGAGAAGTCTTCAGACCTCTCTTGGTCTGCCATCCACAAATTTTGCCGCCGGCTGTACAGCTGGTGGGAGGCCTGTTGCGGATGGATGGAAGTTAGAATCAGATGGATTCTTATCCCTTCCATTAGAATTCTCATTCTGGCAAGGAGACAGTAGGCAGCCTGACGGTCCTCCTACACTTCCGGCTGTTGTGCTAAACCATAACAATAGGAAACTCTCCTGCCTTAATACTTTCTCTCTCGCTATCAGTTAGTGCCGCCAGGTACTAACCTAACCCCGGTAGTGTGCCAGCTGGACTACAGTATATAGAATATACAGTAGTACATTTAATAACATATTCTACGTTTCCTATCACAGTCTATTGTTGGGACCACGATATCATGTTGAGGTTGAGTAATCCATCAACACCTAGATGAATCCTTTGATCATCGGGACCCTAATAAATCACCACTCAATATTAATATATTACAGGTGGATAGTTATACTAACACTTACTACCCCTAACACTAAGTATTAGAGTTTCCTCCACCCTGTATTCTTCCTAACAAGGAACCTAAAATATTATTATTGACAGAGGTCTCAGTAATTGATTGGGGTGGGAAGCGTAGATATGTGTCTTTTCTATTTCCTTTCCAGCTTACTATCCTAAGCTACCATAAACAATAGTAATTACTCTTGTTCATAGAATTGTATGCTTTTATATCAATGATATAAAAAACTATATACTTATTGAGCCCCTTTTCCTTTACAGGAGGCGCCAATGTAGAAATGCGCAGCCTTAGCCTGCAACCACAAAGACAAAAACTCTTGTGGCTACACGAAGTGCAGGACTCATGCCCCCTGCAGCATCGTGTCGGGAGTTCTCAAGTATTGGGACCCGAAGGGCTATCCCACCTGTTCGACCCTGCTGGCCAACGGCTTCGGAGAAGCTCCCTCAGTCAACATTGAGACTAGAGATACAGCGAGGTAGACCCTTCGCTAATGGGTAAGTAGATTCCAAAAGTAAGTTTCAAGGGACTGTACTTGCTCGATGACTCCCTAAGGTACCTACTGTTCCCCAAGGCTCTACCTAATGCGATGGTGCCCCAGGAACAGGTCCAGTCTCCCCTCATACAAATGAAGATATACGTGCACATAGACAAGGCACTAGAAGGCATGGACATCCTTCAAGAAAGGACGTCAGAAGTGTTCATTGACACAGAGAAGGCCCTGAAAAAGACGTTGAACATCCATAAGTGGAGGAAGAAGGATCCGTTTCAACGGCAACTGAAGACCCTCAGTTTGCCGGGACGGCATATCATCCTATGCCGTCAACCTCTTCAATCCCAACTCCATAACCACCAGCATAGGCCGTCATGAACGAAGAGATCCTCACTTCGATTTAACGGATAATGGAGTTATTCTAAAAGGTACAAGAGACGATGAGAGAATCACTTGACTGCAACAGATACTATTGCAAGAGGGGATGGATCCCCCAGGACCTACCAAGAGCTATACTAAGAAGCTCCTTAAGGTGCTGAATTTCTCTCACCGCTCCGAAAGCAACCCCTGGAGGTATACGGAGCATATGCCCATGGTGAATGGGAAACTATTTGTCTCGGAGAAGTTTGGGACCAAACTGATTGAAGATCTTGAATTCTGGCCTAACTTTTCAGTTTACCCAGAATGCTACATGAGACTGCGGGATGAACGTGCAACCCGTGAGGAAACGGTACCCAAAGAGGTCATTGTCCTCGAACATGACAAGGCGCAAGCCATCATCCTGAAAACCTTGAAAGGAGTCGGGTACTCCAATTCCAAAGTCTCAGCACTGAGCAAGAGACATCCCACGTTTCTTGCTCCTTCCTCCATCTCTTTCCCCCGTTCGGAAAAAGCACTAGACTTCGCCGTTAAGGCAGTCGACAAGGGCAATCCTTGCCCAACCCTAGAGGAATGCAAACCATTCTCTCTAGCACTACCTGCCTGCGAGGAGAAGTGGAAGGATGTCCGTCTAACCTTCTCCGTCTCTAAGTTGGATCCAGAGATAGCAGGCCAGCAGTTCAATGAGAACCTTCCGAAGTTGCCAAACCATCTTCTGAGGAGAGAACAGGAGACGAAAGAGAGACTAGCGGCCTCCCTTTCTCATCAGAACTGCCTGGAAATGAGTGCAGGTCTACAGAACGCCCCAGAAAGGATCATTTTCCTGGCTAAGTCCCACATGGGTACCCTTGTGAAAGACTTATATGCTTTCCTCAGAGCGAGGAGAGCCTGCAGAGAGTCCGTTTTGACCTCAGCAACCATAAGACACGAACCAAGGAAACTGATTACCTTGAACATCTGGGGTAAAGACCTTTTTCCCACAGGAACTGGTTCAAGAGAGCATAGCCAGAGCAACCACGGAGAACGGGAACCTTCTCCAAAAGTGGGGCATGAGCTGTAAGAGGAAATCTTCCTCGGACGGAGGTCCCCAGCCTAAAAAATAAAAAGGCAAGGAGACCATGCAGATCTGCACAACTTTCTGCCATGACTACGACCACGAAGCCTCAGACCACTTTCCAGATGGTCCGTCAACAACTGGTGGCTAAGTTGTCAATCTTCAACCCCAACGTTGTGAGGCAATCGACTTCCTTTCACCTTAAATCAGAAAGGAAATGGCCCTGAGAGAAGTTTACCCGGAGATAACTCCTCCTGGGGCCGAGTAGGACGTGGTCACGAAAACAAATCCACAGGACCCCACACCCAAGAGGGGTTCCAGGTAGGAGGCAGACCGTATCACTGTAGGGATCGTGGGACCTTTGATCCCTGGGCCCACAGCCCATTAACGAATGGACTCGGGTGGAAATGGAGCAGAATTCCACCCCGTTTTCCAAAATTCTTCTATCACTCCACCCCCTCGTGAGAAGAAAATACCTCAGAACTCTTGAATAAGAAGTTACGAAGGAAAGCGAAGTCTATCAAATTCCAGGGAAGGCTGTTTTGTGTTCCCAAGAAAGACTCAGACAAACTCAGAGTCATTCTAGACTTGTCTCCTCTCAACAAGTTTATCGAGAACAACAAGTTCCGGATGCTTACTTGGCAATACATAAGGACCCTTCTACCAAAAGGAGCAAACGCACTCTCAATAGACCCAACAGTTGCTCACTGGCATCTTCTATTGAGCCGCCCTTTCTCCTCCTACCTAGGATTCATGTTACAGAATAAGTGATTCTTCAGAGCAATGTCCTTCGGACTGGGTACAGCCCCAAGGATGTTCACGAAGCCGGCAGACACAATCATCTAGCAGCTGAACTCCAAAGGAATTCATTTACTAGCATATCTAGACGATTGACCAGTATGGGCAGCATCCAAGACTACTTGTCTGCAGGCAGCCAACAAGGTGATAAAGTTTCTGGAACACCTGGGCTTTAACACCAATCGCAAGAAGTCTCGCCTTCCTCCAGCTCAGAAGTTCCAATGGCTAGGAATCCAATGGGACTTAAAGTCACACCATCTCTCCATTCTATTCAAGAAGGGAAGAGAGATAAAGGGATCTGTCAAGAGACTAATCCGTCACAAGAGGATTCCAGAACGCCAACAGGAAAGAGTATCGCGCTCTCTCCAGTTTGCGGCAGTGACAGACCCAGTGCTAAAGGCACGCCTAAACAATGCGTCAAGAGTCTGGAGAAGATACGTATCAAAAGCTTGAAGAGATCAACCAAGGCTGGCCCCGACCCTATTGCGCATGCTGTTAAGGCCGTGATCAACAGCCAAGAGCCTAGCACGAACAATTGCCCTGCAACCACCACAACCATCAGTGGAGGTACACTTCTCCTCGAAAGGATAAGGTGGCCATTCTTACGGGAGAAAAGTGCAAAAGAATTGGTCGCACCAGTTCAAAACCTTTCTTATCGACATTTTGGAAGCTCTTGACAGTTTACCTGACATTGAAGAGACTATCCCCTCGCAGAGAATCCACATCAGATTGGCCCTGAACATCAACGGGATCGTAAAATGTCTAAATAGACAAGGCTCGAGATCATCTCATACAGGACATGTGATATTAGCCACCTTCCACCTGATAGGAAGAAGGGATGGCACCTATCAGCAGTTCACCTACAAAGATTCCGCAACAATGACGGCGGATGCTCTATACAGGCGAAAGCCCATAGAGAGAGAATGGTCCCTAAACGCAGACCCATTCTCCTTTAACTGGGAAAAAGTCCTGGAACTGCAGACTGACCTCTTCACAATGAGCGACAACAAGAAACTACCTCGTTATGTAGCCCCTTAGATGGACCCTCAAGCAGAGGCGATGGACATTACGTCCCTCAAACGGAACAAGTGGAACCACATTTACCTGTATCCACCAACCATCATCCGGCTGAGAGTCTTCGACAAGCTAAGATCCTTCAGAAGGACAGCAGCAGTAGCGGCCCCCAAGCGGCCCAAAGGCAACTGGTTCCCTCTAGTTCTAGAACTGAAACTGAAGCTGTTCCCTCTGCTGGACCCAGCATTATCCAATCTGGTCCAGAAGTCGACTGCTTGCGCTTCAGCCTTGAGAATCAATAACCTACATCTCACGATTTTCTCGCCCTAGTGGCGAACAAAAGGTTTAAAATCTCTCAGGATTAAGTTGACTTCATCGAAGAGTTTAAGTCAAGTTTGACTAGGAGACAATAGGAATCATCATGGAAGAAATGGGTGTCCTTTGTGAAATCAAAGGAACTGACAGAAATATCAATAGATTTCGGTCTAGTTTTCTTCATATTCCTACTCGAACAAGGCCTGGCTTCCACTATGATTACCGCTTGTAAGTCAGCCCTGGCTAAACTACTTCTATACACCTTTTGAGTGGACCTCTCCAGTGAAATCTTTAATAAGATCCTAAAAGCATGCGCTAGACTCAAGCCAGCAACCCCTCCAAAGCTCATCATGTGGTCTTTGGACAAAGTCTTGCACCATGCTTCGAATCTAAATAATGAGAATAGTACTTTAGAGGATCTAACATACTCAAGCCAGCAACCCCTCCAAAGCCCATCATGCGGTCTTTGGACAAGTCTCGCGCCATGCTGCGAATCTAAACAATGAGAATTGTACTCTAAGGGATCTAACACAGAAAGTTATTTTTCTGTTTGTCATAGCCTCAGGGGCTAGAGTTAGTGAAATAGTGGCCTTATCTAGAAATGAAGGCCATATTCAGTTCCTAGACAGGTGAACTGAACCTCTTTCCTGATCCTGCTTTTCTTGCTAAGAATGAGCTACCCACCAAAAGGTGGGGTCCTTGGAGAATCTGCCCACTGAAGGAAGATACCTCTGGGCCCAGTAGAGTGTCTTAAGGTCTATCTTCGAAGAACCTCAGACTTCAAGGGAGGACAGCTTGTCAGAGGCGAAAACATCAGGATCAAACCTACCCCTAAGACAACTGAGAGCAAAGCTCACCTACCTTATTCGCAGACCAGATCCTGACAGTACACCCGCAGGTCACGATCCAAGGAAAGTTGCTTCTTCATTGAACTTCCTCCAACGCAAGGTCTTTGGAAGACTCCGCTCATACACTGGGTGGTTATCATCCAGAGTCTTTTACAAACACTATACGAAGCAAGTACATGAAATAAACATGTGGTGGCAGCGGGTAGTGTTATAAAAGCTGCGATGAACAGTGAACTGCTTTGGGACTTTCCAGTGCATCGGGTGCATGGGTACACTTACCCTCGAGTGCAAATCACAACGATAATTAACACACTGTTCCATATAGGTGCATATCTGACCAATAGCACCAGTGCCGAGTGAACGTTGCGTCACGGTGTTCATGCATTCCCAAAATCTGTACAAGTCAGTCAGATTTGGTTTCACATCTCCATTGAGTGACATCATTTCAATGAAATTACATATTTTTTCGACAAGAGAAAATATGGACCCTGATGTGTTTTCAATGCTGGATCAGATTCATACCCTATTGTAACTACATTTGATAATCTAGTTGCAAGGTAGAAATACTAAACGTATTTGTGTTTTATTGCTGCTGTCTCAGTTACAGACGAATAAAGCATACTAAAGTTTTAATTAAACCCTAGAGGGGCCCAACTTGAAATCAGAGTACAGATTTCCAAGGTATGTTAAAGGTAATCTCTAAGTATTACCTTCCGTCACTACGGAAAATCAAGCCTTGAATCCTTATTATCGATGTCGACACTTTCCCTGCAGGAGGCAGGAATCCCTAAGCCAGTTACAAGCTTAGTGGAAATGACAGATAACGGTAATGTCATATACAGGTCTAAGAAACCAGATAAGGACCACATTCAAGGTAGAAGGCACTTATACAAACTCACAGATATAGTACTTTCAAGTTAATTCTCTGGTATGCTTCCATCAGGACGACATGGCCGAGCCCAAAAAATGGATTTTGAGCAAAGCGAAAAATCTATTTTTGTGTGAGATAGCCCTGTCGTCCTGATGGACCCACCCTTCTTTCTTAAAATGACCCCACCCAAAACTACTCTACAGTATCTGCAGCTATTCCTGCTTAAACACAAGTAAAGGAATGGCGGCCGGTAGTAGTGTGGATAGGAGGTCCACCGGGTACCTAGATTGGCACCCCCTTCTTTCGCCACTCTTCCCCCTCAAAGACTTAAATCTATTCGGGGTAAGATTGCTATGTGTCGTATCTAAAAATACGTCCCCTGATTTTATGCGACATACTTAAAGTTATATTATGGATGAAATCACGCCAGGAGTTAGAATTCTGGAAACCTTCGGTTTATTTCTCTGGGAGTATCACTGTAGCAAATATTCCTTAGAAAGGCTACCTAAAGGAACCTTCCATCAGGACGACATGGCTATTTCACCCAAAAATAGATTTTTCACTTTGCTCAAAATCCGTTATTTAGACATCTAGATTGCGAGGCAGAAGACTGAGGGGGTAATCTGGAACCATATATCCCTTCTCTCGCTAAAGTAAGCACCCTTAAAAAACATCATTTTTATTTTGGGAGATCGCAATTCAGATCGTAGATTCTCTTAAATTTTTATGTAATTGTACCTTTATAAATAAAATTTATTGTTTGTGATGTATTAGCTAAATCTAAGCAAACACATCACATCATGAAGGATAGTGCATTTGTGTTCTCTTGCAAGTTCAGCCACTAGCTCATCACGGGAATACTTTAGTTGGGTATATAAAATCTAACATGAGTGCTTTTTTATGCTTGGCCATGTCGTCCTAATGGAAGGTTCCTTTAGGTAGCTTTCTAAGGGATATTTGCTACAGTGATATTCCCAGAGAATTAACCATAGATCTCCAAAATTCTAACTCCTGGCGCGAGTATCCTTAATATATCTTTAAAGATATCGCATAATATCAGGGGACGTTTTTTTTATATGACACAGCAATCTTCACCCCGAATAGAGTTAACTCTTTGAGGGAGAAGAGTGGCGAACGAAAGGGGAGCCGTTATCAAGGTACCCGGTGGACCTCCTCTCCGCACTACTACGGCCCATCATTCCTAGTTTGCATTTAAGCAGGAATAGCCGCAGATAGAGTAGTTTCGGGTGGGTTCATTTAAGAAAGAAGGCTCCATCAGGACAACATGGCTATCTCACCCAAAAGTAGATTTTTCGCTTTGCTCAAAATCCGTTTTTTTGGGCTCGACCATGTCATCCTGATGGAAGCTTACCAGAGAATTAACTTGAGAGTACTATATCTCTGGGTTTGTATAAGTGCCTTTACTTTGAATGAGTTCCTTATATGGTCTCCTAGAGCTTTATATATGACATTACCATTATTTGTCATATCCACCAAGCTTGGAACTAGCTTAGGGCTTTCTGCCCCCTGTAGGGAAAATGTCGACTTCGACTATAAGGATTCAAAGTTTGTATCTCCATAAGGACGCAAGGGAAACTTTCTAGAGATTACCTATTCGTACTTTGGAAATCGGTACCATCAAGGTGTCTATTTAAGGAAATAGAAAAACTCTGGATTCTTTTATTGATGTATTGAGGATAAAAGAAGATGCAGATACATTTTTTCTCTTTATTTTCATAAGGAAAATAAATTAATAATGTATCATGAGAAGGAATCTAACCTTGCACATATACAGTAAACATCATGGTTATATATATTTCTGACCTGTAAGGGAAGAATATACACATATTAATTAATTTTTTAAAAATGCCACTCAATGAATGTGAAGCTAAACTTGTCTAGTTTCACTCAGATGTTGGATATGCTTCAACACTGTGTTCAAATGTTCACAAGGCACTGGTGTTATTGGTTAGATTCTGCACCTGTATAGAACAGTCTATTAATCACCATAGGGATTTTCACTAGAAGGTGTTAACTCCTATTCACCCAATACACTGTTGAGTCCCAAAGCAGTTCACTGTTCATCGCAGCACTAGACAACAGGTTTTATGACACTACCTGCCGCCACCACAAAGTGTTTTATCTCGTGTACTTGCTTCGCATAATGTTTATAGAAGACTCTGGATGATTTCTGCCCTGTATATGAGCGGAGCCTCTCGAAGTCCATGTGTTGAAAGCAATTCAACGAAGAAGCAACTTTCCTTGGATCGTGACCTGCGGGTGTGTTGTCAGGATCCGCTCTGCGAATAAAGTAGGTGAGTTTCGCCCTCAGTTGTCTTAGAGATAAGTTTGATCCTGAGGTTTCGCCTCAGAAGAGCTGTACCTCCTTGAAGTCTGAAGTTCTTCAAAGATAGACCTTGAGACACTCTACTGGGCACAGAGAGACATCTTCCTTCAGAGGGCAGATTCTCCAAGGACCCCACCTTTTGGTGGGCAGCTCATTTTTGGCGAGAAAAGCAGGATCAGGTAAGAGATTAAGTTCTCCTTTTTCCAGGGCTGGATATGGCCTTCATTTCTGGATAAGGCCACTATTTCACTAACTATAGCCCCTGAGGCTATAGCAAACAGAAATATGACTTTCTGTGTTAGATCCTTTAGGGTGCAATCCTTATTGTTCAGATTTGAAGCATAGTGCAAGACTTTGTCCAACGACCATGATATGGGCTTTGGAGGGGTTGCTGGCTTGAGTCTAGCGCATGCTTTTGGTATCTTATTAAAGATCTCACCTGGAAGGAGTATAGAAGAGGTCTAGTCAAAGCCGACTTACACGCAGTTATTGTGGTGGGAGCAAGGCCTTGTTCGTGTAGGTGGATGAAGAAAGAAAGACAGAAGTCCATAGATATTTCTGTCGGTTTCCTTGCTTTCACAAAGGAAACCCACTTCTTCCAAGACAATTCATATTGTCTCCTAGTTGAACTTGACTTGTATACTTCAATGAAGTCGATTTTGTCCTTTGAAATCCCAAACCTTTTCTTGACTGCTCGGGCGAAAAAATCATGAGATGTAGGTTGTTGGTTCTCAAGGATTAAATGTAAACAGTCGACTTCTGAACCAGTTGGGGATAAAACTGAGTTCGGCAGAGGAATCAGTTTCAGTTTCAGTTCTAGAACTAGAGGGAACCAATTGCTTCTGGGCCATTTGGGTGCCACTACTGCAGCTGTTCCTCTGAAGGATCTTAGCTTGTCGAGGACTTTTAGCCGGAGATTGGTTGGTGGGAACAGGTAGATCCGATTCCATCTGTTCCAGTCGAGAGACATGGCGTCTATCGCTTCTGCTTGAGGGTCCTCGTAAGGGGCTATGTAACGAGGTAGAGTCTTTTCTACCCTCACCAAGAGGTAAGTAGCTGCTGAACAATTACATTGCAATAGTTAACCCCTTGAGTGAAGATGAATTGTTTGGTAATCTTAGTGTTTTCAGGTGTATGAGGACAGAAGAGAAGTGTAAAGATTAGGCCAGACTATTTGGTGTATGTGTAGGCAAAGGAAAAATAAGCTGTAACCAGAGAATGGGATCCAGTGTAGTACTATCTATTGAAGGAATATTAAGCAAGGTTCATCCAAGAGTTAGGTAAAAGGAAGAAAATTTGTGTCATATGTATTGTATTTTGATATAGCATTACATTAAAGAACCCATTCATCATTTCATTACTGTAATGTATATCTCAACATGCATAACAGTAATGTGAGAAAGTTGTGTTATTGTATTTTACTATATAACTATACTTCCTAACCTCACGAATAAGTTTAAATGTAAGAAATAGATAAGATATACTGTATACCGTATTATAACAAAACTGCAAGGTTTTTTATAAAAAAACCTGGCTCAATCCCTAGGATTTATTTTCCCAGGCAACATGTGTAATATTGGACTGAGTTAGGGGAATTATCACTCTACCACCTAAACTCCTGACAATTGTTTTATTAATGATTGCATTTTGTATGGTTTACAGTCAGCTGAAAGCCATTGTTTAAAGAGTTATGGGTTTTATACTAAATACTAAAATGAATTTGATGATTTACCTTTTATTTTAGAAAACTGAGGTCGGTATAGCTCATTTAGTTGTCTAATTTCTTCTTACCCAGGGATAGCTGATTTATTTGTCAAATTTCTTCTTACTAATTATATTCTAATAACACAACAGCTAGTGGATTTGTATCATGAGATTGGGAAAATTAAATAGGTTGAGTGCCAGGAGAATTAAGAGAGAAGTATACATTCCGTAGTAGTACAGTATTTGACTTCTTTGTGAAAAGTAGATTTATATTTATTCGATGTCCCTTATTTTGACTTGCCATGGTGTACAGAAACTCTTAAAGCCAAAACTTTTATTAAAAGTTTTGCAATTAATTGTATATTTTTATTATTTGCAAAAATGCTTAAGTTCAATTTATGGATAACTTCAATTTGATACTTCCCTTTGAAGTTATATGCGAGCCCACAGAACTCAGTTCATGTTCTTATTTGTTTCAGTATCAGGTAGTTTGTTAGTAAATGAAGGACATGACCAAATGTCATTTTCAAAGGAGAGATACAACATACTGTAATTTAAACATATTTAATTTGTCTCAACTTTTTTCTTATTTGTGAAAGTTACTATTCCAGGTTTGCTGATGGGGAAATGCAAGAAGATTCACATTCACATTAGGCGCATCCCTATGTCAGAAGTACCAAAGGAAGAGGAAGCACTCAAAACATGGCTACACAACTTATATATTGAAAAGGATGCGTGAGTATTATACAGTACCAATCATATGTATTTTTACATTTTATTTTTACTTCTCCATTCTCCATTTATCGTAATCAGATGCTTTTTGATATCCCATGAATTACATTTTTCCATGTGGACTTCTCTTGGAACCCTTAGAATTAATCTTGAAGTTCTGCTGACAAATGATAGAACTCTTTCTAAATGCTGTGAATGTGAAAACCCATATATTTTTTTTTTTCAAATAGAAAGTAATTAATTCGTCGACATACATCAATGTATTTTCCTAGTGAAAGGAATGGCATAATTGGGTCTTAGTATTTTCATTTTCATTTTTTTTTTTTTTTTTTTTTTTTTTTTTTTTTTTTAAACAAAAATTAACTAGGTTGTCACAATTATACATTTTTCATGGTTTATCCGTATATATTGTAGTACAGTAAGATTACCGTAACTTCATAATGGAAGTGTATCGTGAGAGCCTAATCTGTATTGAAAAGGAAAGTGGGAGTTTTCTTGTGTTATAGTTAAGTTTGAATAAGTGGATTATCTCTATCTTTAATGGTAAGGTAGGATTAAAGATATCTTTACTATATTCTAGATTGCACAGAATACTTTACTATAATGTAGATCATACAAAATATTCTAAGAAAGTTTACACTATAAGAATTTATTATGGTAACCTAAGTAAATTCTCTAATATGCTCTTAAGCTATTTTAAATTTCAAGTACCGTTTGCTAATGTTCTGGTTTTTTGGGGAATTCGACCATGTCGATAAGGAAAGAATGAATTCAGATTCTTTTACAAATAGGTCATCAAACTAACTCTTGATTACAATAATCCATATTACTTGCTTCATTTATTTCTAATTTTCAAGTTCTGATATCATGCTTATTGATGGTGCTAGCATGAGGTTTTATATCAGCAAGACGGAATCATAAAATAACTCACATGAAATCAAAACTTATCTTCAGAATTTTCTTAGACAATAGATGTGTAATTTAAAAGTAAAGGAGTCCTAAGATTTAAAGTATATTATGTACATTGTACATAAGTTTTGAAAGATTTGATCCCAAAATATGTAAGAATATATTAAAGAGATGGTGGTGGAGTACCATGTTGGGATGGAAAGTCAAAATTTCTGAAAGAGGATGGGATATTTTTGTTACCTTTTGGGATATTGATCTTAAGCATGTATGAAGAAGACAGTAAGAAAAAGGGAGTAGCAATTCTATGGATGGAGAAGAAAGAGTTTACTCGACTACAAGTACCGTATATCATTTGTAAACGGAATAAAGAATTATAGTATATTACAATTATAAGGCCTGTACAAAATTACTTTGTGTAGTAGAGACATGAGCACTGTCAAAGAAAAATGAGAGGTTCTACTTCATAATGTCTTGATGAATGGCCAGTGTGTGATGGGAAGATCATACTACAAATAAGACTGGTATCCAGCTGCTGGAAAATTGAATAAGATGGTTGGGTATGTGATCAAAAGGTCACATTAGAAGGGATAAGGAACAATTATTCGTAAAAGCAGTAGATGTGGAGATAGTAGAACAAAGCTCAGTGGGAAAGTTTAGCAAAATATAGGTCATAGATGAAGCAAGATCTGTTGGTAGTTCAGGCAGAAAAAAATAGAAATACCATAATTGAGAGACTGCTTCATATCTAACTGCATTAAAGGAAAGGCTGATGTGAAAAAACCTTTTATGATAATGAATTTAGAAAAAATTCCCTATCTTGTCTTGAATGGTTACTGTGAGTCTTTTGCCTTAACTTTATTTAGCTTGTGTTTTTGTGGATATCTCCTTCAGTTTGGCTTATTTTACTTGGGATAAGCAAGTTTCTTGTGTAATTACCAAGTAACTTTCAATTGTCATCTCTGCATTTGTGTTTTTCTATGGTAAAATAGTAACCCCTGATTTTGTTCGCTTTAATTTTATTCATTAGTGTATGATTGTGTAGTGTATGTGGAATATTTTATACATTGCATTTTACTGCATAGTTTTTATGTTCATGTTTTCAGGGAGTACTGTATACAGAATATTAAGTGTGGGCCATTAATATATTGTTATTGTGTTTTAATTTTTTGTACTTGGTTAGATTTACTGTATAGTTTTTATGTCTACTGTAAATTAAGTGTGGGCCATTAAAATGTTGTTATTGTGTTTATGCCCCACCTATTGTTGTAATGTGTGTGTGACCTGGTTTCAGACCTTGCCTCAGCATACATGCCAGAGTTTACTTGGTCTTGTATACTGCTCCATATTGGCTTTCTTGGTCTTGAATCCTTATCTTCTGTCTTGACCCAGCAAGGTTAGTGTGCGAGCACTCAGTTAGGTTGTAACTGAAAAGCGAGGTAAATGCAACTAACTTTATATTTCAACAGACAGCAAGCTTTTATACAAAACTTTCAGTGGAAGAAAGTCACAAAAATTCAAACATATCAATTCATGAAAAGACAGGCTGAAACCAGTTATTTTAGCAGTGAGGAACCAAGCAAGTTCCATTACAATGTTCGAGTGTATGTGAAACACGTGCAGTAAAGATATAAAGCAAGTACAGCTAGGTCCTGTGAAATTAAAACATTCATGATGAACTGTGATACTTATAGAGGCGTAGATGTAAATGGCATTCATCTGTTGTTTTTCATGAAGACCGCTGAATTCTTAGCTCCTAAGTTGTCTGTAATGTTGCTCCATTAGGTAACTGTGTTTGTGGTAGATCTAAAGTAGTTGGTCAGCTGACAAAAATTGAATGCCATGTTTTAAGCCTTAGCTTACGGTATTTTGTATACAAAATGTTTTAAAAACAGTAACAACATCAAAACGATTATTTCATATATAAACTATAAGAAGACTTTTGTCAGTCTGTTCAACACAAAAACATTTGCTACAAGTTTGAACTTTTAAAGTTCTACTGATTCAACTACCCGATTAGGAAGATCATTCCACAACTTAAGTCACTTCTGGAATAAAACTTCCAGAATACTGTGTAGTATTGAGCCTCATGATGGAGAAGGCCTGACTATTAGAATTAGCTGCATGCCTAGTATTACGAACAGGATGGAACTGTCTGGTAAGATCTGAATATCGAGGATGATTAAGATTATGAAAAATCTCATGCAACATGCATAACGAACTAATTGAACGACGGTACCCGAGATTAATATCTAGATTAGGAATAAGAAATTTAATAGACCGTAAGTTCCTGTCCGACAAATTAAGGTGAGAATCAGCAGCTGAAGACCAGACAGGAGAACAATACTTGAAACAAGGTAGAATGAAAGAATTAAAACACTTATGAATAGATTGATCACCGTAAATCTTAAAACACTCTCAGTAAGCCAATTTTTTGTGCTATTGAAGAAGACACAGACTTAATGTGTTTTTCTAAAGTAAATTTGCTACCAAGAATCATACCTAAAATTTTAAAAGAGTCATACAGATTTAAATAAACATTATCAATGCTGAGATTTAGATGTTGAGGAGTTACTGTCCTTGACTTACTTACAATCATACTTCATGTTTTGTTAGGATTCAATTTCATGCACCATAATTTGCACCATGCACTAATTTTAGCTAGATCTCTATTAAGGGATTTAGCAACCACAGATCTACATTCAGGAGATGGAATTTATGCAAAAAGTGTAGCATTATCTGCATATGTAACAAGCTTGTTTTCTAGCCAAACCACATGTCATGTATATATAGTATGAAAAGTAATGGGCCAAGAAACTACCCAGTGGAACACCAGCTATCACATTCCTATACTCACTATGGCATCCATCAACAACAATTCTTTGCGTTCTAATACTTGAGAATTAAATAATGATGCTAAGAAATGACCCACTCACTCCCAACTGTTTGAGTTTGACAATGGCCTCATGATTAACACAGTCAAAGGCAGCACTAAAATCAAGGCTAATCGTACAAACTTCCTGACCACAATCAAGGGGTTTTTGTACAGCATTGGAGATTTTAAGAAGAGCATCACATGCTCCATGGCCTTTACAAAATCCAAATTGCAAACTAGGGAACATATGATCACCTTCAGCAAACCTATTAAGATGTTTTACCAAAAGACGTTCAAAAACTTTAGATAATATGGGAGTTATGGAAATTGGGTGGTAATCAGTTGGACTTGAGCTACCATAAACACATTTGCATAGTGGAGTAATATTACCAATTCTCCAACAAGTGTTAAAAGGTCCTCTTCTTGCTAACCTGCACAAAATAACATATAACTTTGGAGCTAAGAAATCTGCAGTCGTTATAAAAAACAAAGGGAAAGTACCATTTGGGTATACACCTCCATAAGCATCAAGGTCCATCGATAGAGCTTTGATTTCCAGAGATCGAATAGCTAAACTAATTAGTTTAGCGTCAGGGAAACAGGAATAAGGAAGTTCGAGTTTCTCATTATTCTGCTAACTGTCAAACACATCAGCTAAATGGGTTGCCTTTTCCATTGGACAGTGAGTGACAGAGCCATCTGGTTTAAATAAAGGAGGAACTGTTGCATCTACACTAAAGAGTGCAAATTTAAGGGAAGTACACCACTTATGTTCTGAGGTTGTACCAGAAAGTGTTTCTGTTAGGGTTAAATTGTATTTCTTTTCAGTTGAAGCATAAACTCTGCAAGTAAAAGCTCTAAGTTGAATATAGTTATTCCAAGTCAATATTTTATGTGTGCTGCTTCTATTCATAAGGTGAATTTACTGCATATTGTAATATTCTCTGCTTTATCTGAGAACTGGGATACCTGGCTTGACTTGTTTAATTTTTAGCTACTTCCCCCCAAACCTAACATCGATTTATTTGTTTTGTCGGAAAAATTTACACTTTTTTAAAGGAATCTCTTTAAACGTAGCATAAGATAAAAACATGAAATATCTTCCTGTTTCCTACTGTTATCTACATTAAAGGGTCTATTGGCTGATATACCCTCTCCAATTTCTTCTATCAAATGCAACCTCTTCCTCCAAACCTTACACCTGCCATTCTTCTTATTTAAGAATTTTCCAATCTTTCAAGGAGTGATATTCCCATAATCTACCTCAGCATTCTCATCGCTGTTCTCTCAAGCTTTGCTTCCTCTTTTCATCTTGGAGCCCACATTTCTGATCCATACATTAACACAGGTCGTATTACTGTGTTATAGATCTTGACTTTTAGCTAGATTGGTATTTTCTGATCACATACCACTCTTGCTACATGTCTACTTTTCCCCGGTCTGCGTTTATCCTAATCTTAACTTCAGTCTCACATCCTCCCCTCCTAACTCATAGTAGATCCAAAGTATCTAAATTGTTCCACCTGTTTTATAAGATCCTATAATTTCATGCAATACTATCCTGTCCCTACCTCCTTACTGCTCACCATAGCTTCAGTTTTATCCACATTTACTCTCAAGCCACCTTTCTCCAGTCTCTTACCTCTCTACAACCCTTCTTTGTAAATCTTCCTAATTTTCAGTGTAAATCACCAAATCATCTGCATATACCAACTCCCACAACTTTATTTCTGATCTCTTCACTTAACATATCCATGGCCACCACAAATGAAATTGGTGTAAGCCAACACTAACTTCAGAATTTTCTGTTTTTCCACCTGCTGTTATTACTTTCATCCTTGTTCTTTTGTACATCATCTCTACTGTTCTAACCAACTTTTTCAGAACTTTCCTCTTTCTCAAATATCAAAACATCTCTTCTTTTGGCATTATATCACAAGCCTTCTCTTGATCTACTAAAGTGCATACAAGCTTCAGGTTTCCCTGTAGCCTCTTTTCCTAAAGGTGCCTTACTATTGAGCTGGTATCCACCGTCCTTCTACCTCTTTGGAATCCATACCGCTGTTTCTCAATCTACAATTTCTCTAAATCTTCACTGTCAAGTTAATAGTAAGTGCACCATTTAGACATTGGCCCCTGAGAGGATAAAGAAAGAAGGGAAAAAGTTGATGATTACTTTAGAGTGAAAATAGGAATTGTCAAGAAGCATGACAAAGATATAATTGTGACAGACCTATTAAAAATGTCAACAATAAGCATAATCCTAAAGAAGGAAAAAATAAAATTGATACTGCGAAAGGGGTGCTGACATTGATGTTACAACGGCCTTGTGTTCTAGGTAACATCAAGAACTTGCTTCTCATATGGATCAGTGAGGAGTTAGCTGGGGATACGATAACCAAGATCATAATTTATGGAAAAGTAGCCAAGTACATCAGCAGAAAGAGAAAAAGAAACTTTCAAAGTGAGCTGTGGCTGATTCCTAAACCGAGGAGAATAGGTATCCACAGTGTTGTGCAGCATGGTGCAGGTGCTAGCTCCAGTGTGAATGCAGAATAATTTGTTTCCGAATTTAAAAGGTCCGTGGATTTCAAGTCTCATATACCTCATTAACTGTTCAGCTGCAATGAGACCAGACTATTTTTCAAAAAGATACCCAGGTAAACCGTCATTACTACAGAAGAGAAGGCAATTTCTGGTTACAAACACATGAAAGATTGTCTAACCCTGCTTTTGTGTGTTCATACCTTCGATAATTGCAAAATCAAACCTCGCCTTTAAGAAGAGCAATGTCCAGCAGAAGCAACAAGAGTTGGGTGACCTGCATTTTTTTGTGGAATTGGTTAAAGAGGTTTTTGGTCTCAGGTCAAAATGTACCTTTTGAACAAGAAATTCCCACTTTAAGCCTTATTGCTCACGTACAATGCCCCTACCCATCCTCCAGCCATTGAAGATGATGTGATGGAGGAATTTAAGTTCATAAAAATTATCAGCAAGTGATCTCTAATTTTTTAAAACTGTAAATTAAAGCATGGTTCTAGGGATGTTGCAAGGTCACTGAAGGGCCCAAGCTCACCCTCCAAGAGTTTTGGAAAGAACATTTCCACATCATCAGACAAGTCTCAAAATTGTTGATAAAGTCTGGTAAGGGGTCACTAAGAAATCTTTCAACTCTGCGTGGGGGAAGCTGTGGCCTGAATGCGTTTCAGAACATTATTTTCAGGTGATCGAACCTATGTAGGAGGAGGCAGTTGACAATGAAGTTGTCCCCCCAAGCAGAGTAATGAGTTTCAAGGTTGACAGGGATGACATCAGCCATATTCTGGATGAGCACAGCAAGTAGCTGATGACCAAGGAGTTGTTACATTTGCCTAAGAAGGAGCAGCAAGAGGTACTGAAGCAGGTGTCATCTGAGGAGGAGGAGGAGGAGGAGGGACAGTGATAAAACCTCTCTTTTCGAGTGAAATAATGGAATATTAAAAATATGGGAAACAACGCCAAGATAAGGCTTCGGTTGGGCGAGCAGTGACTCTATTTACTGACACTGCGATGTCGCATTTTCAAACTATTCTAAAGAAATTATAAAAACAATCGTCTCTTTATTTATAGGTTCTTGGTAAAAGCTCACTTTAAGAGTGATAAAAAGAAAAAGACAACAAAGTGTAAAAGAACAGGTCATGACAAGGAAACAGATTTTGGGGGGAGGTGCTGTGTGGTCTCCAAGAACTTATATGAGAAAGGCTACAACAGGGCACCTAATATAACATGATTAAATTACCAAAGAAATATTTTTTTCCCTGCTCTAAGGGCAGTGTTTCAACCTCCAAAGCATGGACCCAGTGTGCATAGGGGAGACCCACAAGTACAGGCTCATTTGAACTTGCCATAGCACCTCAGTAGATGAAAGTCATATGCTATGAGTGATGTCATGCATGGCGTCCTAGAAAGGAACCATCCTCTCAGTTATCACCGGTATACCTACGTTACAACAAACCCCCAACCACCCTTCACAATAAAATGTATACTGTACAAACAGTGCCCCACTCTCCTGCATTAGACTAGGGAGGAGGGAGGGTTTTGGAGACCAAACAGCATCTCCCCAAAATTAAGTTTTTCCTTTGTCAAAGCTCCTTATTTTTTTTTTTTGGGGGGGGGGTTAACTGCTGTGTGGTCTCAAATGACTTAGTACCAGAGTATCAATAAGATAACTTGTCCCAATTCCAGGACAATCATCTGCAACCAAGCACAAGCTACAACTCATACACATGTTCCCATGAGTAAGAAGAAAAACAAACAAGGCTGACTTACCTCACAATGGTGATGGAAGATTACGGGCTTGGTTGATTTATTCCATCTTCTGCCTCACAATCTACTTTAGTCTTATAGGACGACTGTAATTGGGGAATGCAAGGGTTTAGCAGGAGAAGGTGCTAAGGAATGTAAAAGATTCCGAGGCTCTGTGTAAGGCTTTCAGATCTGTGGAATGCAGTGTACGTTCAGAGCGGTTACTAAATGAAACTTGATTTATAATGACTATGGGAGGTTGGTTTAGGTTTAACAAGGGCTTGAAAAGGACCAAAATAACCAATAGTAAGGGAGGATTCACTGAAATTCTGAAGTTTTCAATATTAAACTTACCCGATAATCATGTAGCTGTCAACTCCGTTGCCCGACAGAATTCTATGGAGGGATACGCCAGCTATCACAATACTAGAAGGGGGTGTACTTACCAGCGCCACCTGTGGCCAGGTACTCAAGTACTTCTTGTTGACACCTCCTCAATTATTCCTCTGTCGTGCTTCCGGCAAGACGTTCTGGGATACGCTTATGATCTTCGAGTTTGTTCACGGCTAATTGGTGAAGTATTCTCTCAGATTTCGGCTGTCGCATTACTGGAAACCTTCTTATATTAGCTAGATAGCTTTTATATAGTCCTGATTAACGGTTAACGATCTTTTGCTTGATTTTGGAAACCCCTTTGGCTAACTCTTTGGATTCAAGATGTCTGACATTTCGCAAGCCCCCTCCCATAGACGATGTAGGTCTTGCAATAGGCGTATTCCGAAGGCCTCGGTAGATCCTCACACCGCTTGTTCTGACTGTAGGGACAGGCCCTGTCAGTTAGAAAATCGATGTGAGGAATGCGCCGGACTTTCGGAACTGGAATTTGTCCGTCTTTTAAAATATTCATCTAAGTTAGAGAGAGGTAGAGTTAGGAGGAGTTCTTCTCACTCTTCACTGTTTTCCTCACCTCATGATCCCCTACCTTTTCCTACCCCTGTAGTGGCTACCCCCGAACCTACTGTTTGCCCTCCGCCTGATATGTCTGTTGTTTTGCGTGCTATTCAGGCCTTAGGCGATAAAGTAGAGTCAGTGGTAAGTGACCATAAGTCTCTGATGGCCGAAGTTAAGGAACTTAAGGTCAAGAGTGCAGTGGGTGGAGTTAGTGCCAGTGCTGTGACGAGTGCTAGTGTCAGTGCAGTGCCAAGTGCTAGTGTCAGTGCCAGTGTGGTGCGTGAGGATTCTTCTGTGCGAGCCAGTCGTCCTCCCAGTCCGGGACCTCTTGCAAGCTCCCATGCCCAGGGGAGAAGCAATGTCGAAGGGCATAAGGGTTCGGCAGGCCTTGTTAGGCGCACAGAAGTTTCCTCGGTGGTTGCGGGCGTGTCTTCCAAAGACCGTCACTCCCACCCGCAGACGATTGAGCCCGTCTTTTTCTCGTCCGCTGATCATCTGTCAGGGAAGAAACGTTGGTCTCAGGTCTCGAGACCACTTAAACGCAGAGTCCAGTCCGCGAGTGCTCAGCCAGGTTGCAGTCATTGGCTCAGCTCTGACTCGCCGCAGTCATCTGTCGACTGCACTCCGCCCAAGAGGAGTAAGGTTCTGCCACAACAGAGCTCGACTGTCGACCCTAAGTGGACTCTACTACAGTCCATGCAAGCACAGCTTTCGGACTTGATGCGTGAGTGTCGGGCTGAGAGTGTTGCGCCTCCGCCTCCGCCTACACTCCCTCCGCCTGCGCTCGCTCCGCCTGCGCTCGCTCCGCCTGCGCTTGCTCCGCCTGATCGCAGTACCACCTGCCAGGCGTACGATGTTGAGCCACGGTCTGAGTTTGCTGTTCCCAGTGGTGTTCAGCCTCCGCCTTCTTTAAGGCAACCTTTGCTATGGGATCAGGAGGATTATACCTCTCTTCCTCCGCCTCCCTTTGCTGCTCCACCAGTGGTGCAACTCTTGGCTGAGGTACAACAACCTCTCCCGTCCATGAGTCAGTCTCCTCAGCTCTCGCTGCAGCGAGCTCAACCATCCACAAGGCAAGCTCCACTACACCTTGGCCTTGCGCCTCAGGAGCCTCAGCTTGCGAGACATTTACCTTGTTCTGCGCAGCCTCAACCTCATCACGCTCCGCTCACACCACAGGAACAGGAACTTGCTACTCCGCTTCCACCTACCGCTCAGCAAGCGCTATCCTTGGGTTCAACCACTCATGCTAGGAGTCAGCCTCCTCCACCCATGCGCCTTCCTTCTGCTTCGTCTGCTATTCAGCCTTTGCAGTCTGAGCCTCAGGTTCTCCCTCAACAGTTACTTGAAGAGGAAACCAATACTATTGTTCCTACTCGTTCTGACTCTGCTGTTCAGCATTCTTGTCCGATACCTTCGCTACACTCTGGTGATGAGGCGTCTGATGATGAGGAGGCACACCTGGATCCCTCATCAGACGTGGATGAATCCAAGCCTTCTCCACAGTCTATTGACTTTCGTAAGGTCTTGGTTCTGCTTAGGGAGGTTTACCCAGACCACTTTGTCTCTGCTATTCCCCGCTCTCCGCCATCTGAGTTTTCGCTGGGCATACAACAAGCTAAGTCCTCCTATACTAAGCTAGTCCTAGCAAGGTCCTCTAAGAGAGCATTGAGGATCTTAGGGGAGTGGCTGCAGTCTAAGCAACACCTAGGCAAGACTTCTTTCATGTTCCCGCCGACCAAGCTCACTTCGAAAGCGAGCGTTTGGTATGCCACAGGAGAAGCACCAGGCTTGGGAGTACCTGCCTCTGCCCAGGCTGACTTCTCAAGTCTGGTGGACTCGCCTCGGAGAACTGCAATGAGGCGTTCTAAGGTTTGCTGGACCTTCTCAGACATTGATCACTTACTGAAAGGACTGTTTAGAGCATTTGAGATGTTCAACTTTCTTGACTGGTGCCTGGGGGCCCTCAGCAAGAAGACCTCTCCTGCGGACAAGGATTCTGCCATGCTATTAATGTCCTGCATGGATAAGGCCATTAGGGATGGATCTGGTGAGCTTGCGTCGATGTTTGTATCAGGGGTTTTGAAGAAAAGGGAACAGCTGTGTACCTTCCTTTCCTCCAGCATTACACCTTGCCAAAGGTCACAACTCCTTTTTGCTCCGCTCTCGAAGTTCCTCTTCCCTGAAGAGCTGGTTAAGGACTTGTCTGCTGCCCTGATACAAAAGGACACACACGATCTTGTAGCCTCATCGGCTCGTAAGTCTAAGGTTACTACCTCAGTCCCTAAGACTTATCGCTCACCAGTGGCTGATACCCCTGCGACGAGGTTCATACCGCCCTTTCGTGGTAGAGCCCCCAGCCGAGGAAGCTCCCGTCCAGACTCTTTCAGGAGCAAGTCCAGGAAAGGCTCCAGGACATCTAAAGGTAAACACTGACTCTCCGCATCTCCAGACAGCAGTAGGAGCCAGGCTCAAGATCTTCTGGCGAGCCTGGGAGAAGAGAGGTGCAGACGCCCAGTCTGTCAGTTGGCTGAGGAACGGTTACAGGATTCCATTCTGCCTCAAACCACCTCTGACCACATCACCCATCAACCTCTCTCCCAACTACAAAGAAGAGGACAAGAGGCTAGCATTGCACCAGGAGGTGTCGCTACTTGTGCAGAAGAAGGCAGTGGTTATAGTCCGGGACCATCAATCCCCGGGCTTCTACAACCGTCTCTTTCTTGTGGCCAAGAAGACAGGAGGTTGGAGACCGGTGCTGGACGTCAGCGCGCTCAACGCGTATGTCACCAAGCAGACGTTCACGATGGAGACGACGAAGTCGGTCTTAGCAGCGGTCAGGCAGGAGGACTGGATGGTCTCGTTGGACTTGAAAGATGCCTACTTTCACGTTCCTATTCATCCAGACTCCCAACCTTTCCTGAGATTCGTTTTCGGAAAGGTTGTCTACCAATTCCAAGCCCTGTGTTTTGGCCTAAGCACAGCTCCTATGGTCTTTACTCATCTGATGAGGAATATAGCAAAATTCCTACACTTATCGGACATCAGAGCCTCCCTCTACTTGGACGACTGGCTGTTGAGAGCCTCCACGAGTCGTCGCTGTCTGGAGAATCTCAATTGGACTTTAGACTTAATCAGAGAACTGGGTCTATTAGTCAACATAGAAAAGTCTCAACTCATTCCCTCCCAATCCATTGTGTACCTGGGAATGGAGATTCGGAGTCAGGATTTTCGGGCTTTTCCTTCGGCCCCCAGGATAAGCCAAGCCCTAGAGTGCATCATGAGCATGCTGAAGAGGAGCAGTTGCTCGGTGAGACAGTGGATGAGTCTCACAGGGACCCTTTCATCACTGGCCCTGTTCGTCGAGCTAGGGAGACTCCACCTCCGCCCTCTTCAATTCCATCTTGCAGCTCATTGGGACAAGGGTTCGACTCTCGAAGCAGTCTCTATCCCAATCACCCAAGAGATGAAGACCACTCTCCTGTGGTGGAAGCACAACCTCCTTCTCAGGGAGGGTCTATCGTTGGCTATTCAGACCCCCAATCTTCATCTCTTCTCAGATGCATCGGACTCGGGCTGGGGTGCGACCTTGAACGGACGGGAATGCTCGGGAACGTGGAACGAAGAACAGGGATTACTCCACATCAACTGCAAGGAGCTACTAGCAGTTCATTTAGCCCTGTTGAACTTCAAGTCCCTCCTGCTAGGCAAAGTGGTGGAGGTGAACTCAGACAATACCACAGCCTTGGCTTACATCTCCAAGCAAGGAGGGACCCATTCGAGGAGCCTATACGAGATCGCAAGGGACCTCCTCATTTGGTCAAGAGGTCTAAACCTCACTCTGGTCACGAGGTTCATTCAGGGCGATATGAACGTCTCAGCAGATCGCCTAAGCAGAAGGAATCAGGTCATTCCCACGGAATGGACCCTCCACAAGAGTGTGTGCAACAGACTTTGGACCTTGTGGGGTCAACCTACCATAGATCTGTTTGCCACCTCCATAACCAAGAGACTTCCGCTGTACTGTTCCCCTGTTCCAGACCCTGCAGCAGTTCATGTGGATGCTTTTCTACTGAACTGGTCCCATCTCGACCTGTACGCATTCCCACCGTTCAAGATAATAAACAAAGTTCTGCAGAAATTCCTCTCGCACGAAGGGACACGGCTGACGCTGGTTGCTCCCCTTTGGCCTGCAAGAGAATGGTTCACAGAGGTACTTCAATGGCTAGTCGACATCCCCAGGACTCTACCTCTAAGAGTGGACCTTCTACGTCAACCTCACGTAGACAGGTTGCACCCAAACCTCCACGCTCTTCGGCTGACTGCCTTCAGACTGTCGAAAGATTCGCTAGAGCTAGAGGCTTTTCGAAGGAGGCAGCCAGTGCGATTGCCAGAGCGAGAAGGGTTTCCACTCGTAGAGTCTACCAGTCTAAGTGGGAGGTCTTCCGAAGCTGGTGTAGAGCCAATTCAATATCCTCTACCAATACCTCTGTGACTCAAATAGCTGACTTCCTTCTACATCTTAGGAATGAGAGATCCCTTTCAGCCCCTACGATTAAAGGATATAGGAGTATGTTGGCTTCAGTTCTCCGCCATAGAGGTTTGGACCTTTCATCCAACAAGGACCTTCAAGACATTCTTAAGTCTTTTGAGACGTCTAAAGAGCGTCGTCTATCCACTCCAGGCTGGAACCTAGACGTAGTCTTAAGGTTCCTTATGTCTCCTAGGTTCGAACCTCTCCAGTCAGCTTCCTTCAAGGACCTTACCCTCAAGACTCTCTTTCTCGTCTGCCTTGCAACAGCTAAGAGAGTCAGTGAGGTTCATGCCTTCAGCAAGAACATTGGTTTCACGACCGAATCTGCAACATGTTCTTTTCAGCTTGGATTCCTAGCAAAGAACGAACTTCCTTCACGTCCTTGGCCTAGATCGTTTGAAATACCTAGCCTCTCCAACATGGTAGGTAACGAAATAGAGAGAGTTCTTTGCCCTGTCAGAGCTCTCAAATTTTATCTTAAGAGGTCTAAACCTCTTCGAGGACAGTCAGAAGCCTTATGGTGTGCCATCAAGAAACCTTCGAGGCACATGTCCAAGAATGGGGTTTCATATTATATAAGGCTTCTGATTAGAGAAGCCCACTCTCACTTAAAGGAGGAAGACCTTGCATTGCTGAAGGTAAGGACCCACGAAGTAAGAGCCGTAGCTACTTCGATGGCCTTTAATAAAAACCGTTCTCTGCAGAGCATAATGGATGCAACCTATTGGAGGAGCAAGTCAGTGTTTGCATCATTTTATCTGAAAGATGTCCAGTCTCTTTACGAGAACTGCTACACCCTGGGACCATTCGTAGCAGCGAGTGCAGTAGTAGGTGAGGGCTCAGCCACTACATTCCCTTAATCCCATAACCTTTTTTAACCTTTCTCTTGAATGCTTTTATTGTCGTTTTTATGGTTGTTACGGTAGGCTAAGAAGCCTTCCGCATCCTTTTGATTTGGCGGGTGGTCTATTCATTCTTGAGAAGCGCCTGGGTTAGAGGTTTTGTAGAGGTCCTTTAGTAGGGGTTGCAACCCCATATACTTTGGCACCTTTGGGTTGATTCAGCCTCCAAGAGGAACGCTGCGCTCAGTAAGGAAGACGAACTTAAAAAAGAGGCAGAGTAACGGTTCAATTCGACTTCCTTACCAGGTACTTATTATTTCATTGTTATTTGAGATAACTGTTATATGAAATATGGGATACTTAGCTATCCTTTAATCTTGTACACTGGTTTTCACCCACCCCCCTGGGTGTGAATCAGCTACATGATTATCGGGTAAGTTTAATATTGAAAAATGTTATTTTTATTAGTAAAATAAATTTTTGAATATACTTACCCGATAATCATGATTTAATCGACCCTCCCTTCCTCCCCAGAGAGAACCAGTGGACCGAGGAATAATTGAGGAGGTGTCAACAAGAAGTACTTGAGTACCTGGCCACAGGTGGCGCTGGTAAGTACACCCCCTTCTAGTATTGTGATAGCTGGCGTATCCCTCCATAGAATTCTGTCGGGCAACGGAGTTGACAGCTACATGATTATCGGGTAAGTATATTCAAAAATTTATTTTACTAATAAAAATAACATTTTAAAATAAGGGAACTAGTTATGTCAAGAGCATTTGAAGCTCATCAATATAAATAAAAAAGAGTGAATTTCTCTGTTTTCTGCAGGGGGTTGTGTCTCGATATAGTCGTTATCCCACTACAGTCAACTAGCCTAGTTTTCCCTACTTTGCTAGAACTGTTAACCTGATCATTAATCATTAAAATATATTTTCTCTACGATATTGAAATCACAAAACTCCCCCTTACATGATACTCAATGAATACGAAACGTGATCTCCCAGAAATAATGCCCGTTCACATTCTACACAATAATTGTAAACCGAATAAGGTGAAGACACTTGAAACACAGTATGTAAACAGTCTGAGAGCGTGTTTAATCATGGCCAGATCAAAATTACATATTTAACAGGAATTCCATGATAACGCAGGACTCTCCACAAAATTGGCCGGTGCACATTATCAAAGTGTTTTTTTATAATCAACAAATGCCATCAAAAGTAGATTTCTAATTCTACACATTGCTGTACATATCAATACAACTTCTACCTTTTCTAATTCCTGCTTGTTCATCTCTCAGCTTTTCATCAATCTGTCTCTCTAGTTACTGTAGAATAAGCATTGTATATATTTTCCTGACAACTGACATGAGTGTGATGCCTCTGTAATTATTGCAATCATTCAGATTTCATTTTTTTTTTTTTTTTTTTTTTTTTTTTGCCATTTTCACCAACGCTCCTAGCTTCCACTCACCAGGTTTTGCCTCTTTACGCCACATTCTACAAAATAATCTTGTAAGTATTCTGGGAGTCACTTCATTTTCGGTCAATATCATCTCAGCTGTTATTCCATCTTATCCAGGAGCTTTCCATCTCTTGAGTTTTTTAATGATAGCTTCGACATCAAACACACTGAATTCATTCATGGGCACATCAAGGTCATCCTCAGCTTCAGTTATATCAATTAAATTATTCCCTTCATATCTTCTATTCATGTTTGCCAACCGTTATATAAGCGGATGAGCAACTTGGTGCAGTAACGAGAGGTTTGGGTGTGGAGGAAATGCCCCCTAAATCTCGATGAAGTCACTGGCAGCAGGGTGATGGATTGGGTTTAAGGCAGAGAGACAAGTTGTCTTTTCGGCTTTACTCTTGATATCTGGTGGATGATCTTATTACCATTAGTATAGTCCATCAGGGGTCACTCGCCTTAGTTAGATAGGCGCTGTGCATCACAAGGAACTGGCTATCCTTTGATGAATCTAGCCAATGAATCCTCTGTGGATTGGGTCAGTCTATGAAAAGAGAAAATGGCAGAATGGCCCCCATTCCCAGGTGTAGCGTGTAGCTAAGAATCTCCTGGTTTATAAATAATAAAGAAAAATTGAAAATCAGTAATTGGAATGTTAGAACCATGAATCATATTGGAAAGTTACAGCAAGTGGATAATCAATTTACTAAATATGGGTTGGATATCTTGGCCCTAAGTGAAATACGTTGTAAGGGGATTGGTAAGGAAATCTTAGACCATGGAAATTTGTATGTCTATTCAGGAAGAACAGATGGAGTTGGAAGATAAAGGGTAGGAATAATGATGATACCAAGAGCAGAAAAGGCATTAACTGAGTAGAGAGCTGTTAGAGTAGATTGTTACTTGCTAAGTTTAAATCAAAGCAGTGCAATATGAGTGCTACTGTTTGCTATACCCCAACAAATGATTCCCTTGAAGAAAGGAAAGATGAATACTATGAAGAACTGCAGAGTATGATAGGTGAGATCCAAGAGAGAGAGAGATGAAAATTGAGATAGGTGACCTCAATGCTAAAGTTGGAAGGAATAATCAAGGTATAGAGATTGTGATGGGTGGTAAGGGCCTTGGTGAAGTTGCAAATCAAAATAAAGAGTCCATTTTATAAGTTTTTGTTCAGCAAAAGATCTAGGTATCAGAGGTACTCTTTTCCAACATAAGGACATCCACAAATATGCATGGACTTTGCCATGTGGCAATTCCAAAATTTAAATATATCACATAGCCTTTAATAAAGGAAGAAGGAGGACTCTGAAAAATTTAAGAAGCTATAGAGGTGCAGATATTGGTAGTGATCACCAGCTCCTCATCGCCACACTGAAGTTAAAACTAAAAGCACCTAACAGAAATGTAGATAGAATACCTAGGTTTGATACAACTAAGCTTCTAAAAGATGAGCGCAGGGGAACATTTGCTATTGAATGTAGAAATTTATTTGCTGTGTTAGTGACATTGAGACGAAGAACAGACAATTAACGAAGAATGGTGTGATATTAAGAACATGTATCAGTCAGTTGGTTGTGAACTTTTGAGACATGCAGTTACAAGGAGAAAGCCATAGATATCAAATAATACTGTACTTGTATACTATAAAAAAAAAAAAGAAACAGTCAGAAATAGATTGTTGAAAGTTTTCGAGGAAGTAATGAAAATTACAATGTAGAGCATGCTAAGCATTCCAGTATTGGTAGTAAGGTCAAAAGAGAAGCCTTGGAATGACTAGAGAGAATATTTGGACAGAAAAGCAGATGAGGTTGACAAAGCTATGAATTCAGGGAGTGGCTATGGCATAAGAATTGCTCATAGAATTATTAACGAAATCTCCACGGGGTCAAAGAAGAAACATACCCATCAAAAAGAGGGATGGATCTATTATACCAACAAGATATACAGTATATATACTGTATATATATATATATATATATATATATATATATATATATATATATATATATATATATATATACAGTATATATATACTGTATATATATATATATACAGTATATATATACTGTATATTGTATACTCACACAGTCAGACTTAATAGAGGTCTCTTGTTTCGCAGTTTCGATTTTTCGTGGCCAAGGAGAAGACGAAAAAAAATTGTGATGATTGTTTACCCAACATTAAAGATTTAATGTCTACTAGTTAACAATAGCACTGGGATGGCCAAGTGCAATGAACTACCTATTAAATAAAAATTCTCATAAATATTGCGATAAAATTCAAGCTGGGTGATGATTTCAAATAGCTCGCGCTCCTCTACACTGGGAGCGTTGCGCTCCACTACCAATCCCTACACCCAGCTGGTTCTAGCTCTCTCTGTGCATTGTATATCCATTTACGGTGGTAAAAAATTACTGCTATGTTTAAAATAAAATGGATTTTGAGTAAACTGGTGTTTCACTTAACTTTACGAATTGTAATACATATAATATTTACATTTTAGTATCGTATTTATAATTAAAAACATTGCGAGTTATAATCTCATGCATTGTTTACATTCAAATCAGCTGATCAAATCTGCGTAGTTAGTTGTCAACCTATATTTACTTTCACGATATTACCTCACTGATATAACCTATCATGCATATTAGTCTGATATCTCCTTCACGTTATTATTGTGCTTCACTTATTACTATTATATCCTTAATCCTTCACCTGTAGAGAGTAGGGTTCTCCTGCTGTATGGGACTGGAAAAGCAGCCATCAATTCCTTCCCAAATCCCTTTTGTACATTTACTTTGCTCTCCTATATACATCGACAACGTATCTTTCCAACTCTTTTGATTCTCGTTATTTTTTGGAATATCACTCATCTTCTCTTTTCTAGCATTCATTCGTCATTTTCATCTTAATAATCATTCTAAACCTCTTTCTTATCCTTCATTCCACATATTCCCATTCCTATTTTTCATTCCTTCTCGCATTTCCCAAATTCATTGATTTCGTTAATTTATTTGAATTAGCATAGATGTGGCGGAGGAAATGTGCAAGGAGAAGGAACTTGACTACCCCCCCCCCCCCTCATCTCTTTGTCATATCGTTTCGTCCTTCTCTCTCCCTGGTGTTTCCCTTAACTGTATCCAATAGTAATGCATGTAATATTCACATTTTAGTATTGTGTTTTTGATTAAAGACATAGCGAATTATAATTTTATGCATTATTTACATTTAAATCACCTGATCAACCCTGCCTAGTCCATCGTCAACCTCCTTTTCGGATAAAATAACCCCTATTATTAAGGCATGCTACCGAAGGATAATTCATATTTACTAAAAGAAACCATTATTACTTGATCTGTCATTTTCCAATTAGCATATTAATTCTGATAGTTTTATTTGAAATGCTTCTCTCAAATTTTATTTAATTTTACTGAGATTTGAATCGCATAACGTTAACCAGAGTTCCATTCATGTTGCCGATGCACGATATTTTATAGTATTTAGCTCTGGGTTGCTTGATTATAAAGCCTCAATAGAGACTTAGCAAAGAAACAAAGATTTCATTTATTATATAGAGAGAGAGAGAGAGAATATGAATGATTTGAAGTTTTCTAACATCCTGATATTGAATAAAAGAGAACTAATACTGTAATGAGTTATTAATGCATTACAAGAGAAATATGATAGATGAAACAAGTCGGTACTTATGTAATACTACATTAACTATATATAGTAGATGTTTTGAATAAGTCAAGAAATAGTATACACAATACTCTTTGTTATTGATTTGCTAAGACGAATCGTAACCTACGCCACTACGCAACTTCTTATGAATTGTCTCTTGCACAGTATGTTACTGTATACTCTATACTTTCTTAAACAGAAATACAGCTTATTTTATAAACTAAAACCTTAAATGTATTGATAATAATTGTTTCTTTTAAATAAAGAAACGCACAGCGTCTTCGTTCATTCACCGGATGGAAATCATCCAAAGTGTTTTACAAACACTATGCTAAGCAGGTCCATGAGCTGAAGCATTATGTGGTGGCGGCAGGTAGTGTATTAAAACCTGTCGTCTAATTCTGCGATGAACAGTTAATTGACTGGGACTGTCAATTAAAGGGAGAGGGGGTCATCACTTTTAGTGTGAACTCCTTTTGAATGAGTGTTACCATGGTGACACTAACTCTTCAAAATCCCAGGTGTGGAATTATACAGATAGCACTAGTGCCGTATGTACGTAGTACACAGTGTTGATAGGATGTAACCAGTACAGAATTTACGAAGAAAAATCTTATTATAAATTTTTCTTCAATCGGAGAGTGGCACTCATCATTTCTTTCCCTTTCAAGAAAGAAATATAATTTCTGTATACGTTACGTGTATAATTCTGTTATCATGCTACATTCGTTTTACTGGTTAAGTCATTTAGTCATTTATTAGGAATAAATGTCTATTAGAATGTAATTGCGTCCTAATTCGCCCGACAATTGCATGTGTAAAATGCCAGAGTTCTTTGGCTTACTAAAGTAAGTATTCTTCATATAGTAACAGTTGTATGCTCACAAACAATAGATATAAGAGACAATATATACAAACTATGAGACGGTTTGTATATTCAGTGTATACTTATGTTTTTTCATACAATATATGCTAACCTTGAGGCCCCTTTTTTACTGTCTAGAATGACTTCCCTGTAGGGGGCAGGAAGCACTAACATCGTTTATGATTAGTGATGATGACGGATAACGGTAACGTCATTTGTCTCAATTGGTCCAATTGACCATAGAAAGTTTGTCCCAAGGTGAAGGCACTGATGAAAATCCAGATACATTAATGCTCTGGTACGCTTCCATCAGGACGACATGGCTTGAGCCCAAAAAACGGATTTTGTGCGACGCGAAAAATCTATTTTTGGGTGAGATGGCCATGTCCTCCTGATGGACCCACCCTTCTTTTCTAAAAGAAAAGACCTTCACAGTATCCCTCCCGAAGAACTGTATCTGTAGCACCATGCTCAATGCTACAAGGAATGTTCGCCATCTTGGATATGGCGCTGTTGTGATACTCAATAGTAATATGAGAACTAGGGTAACCTTGATACAGTTCCCCTTCTATTCTGCCACTTTCCCCTCGAAGCGTAAACGCTATTAGGGGTGCAGATTGCTATGTGGCGTGTTAAGAATACGTCCTCTGATATTATGCGATACCCTTGAGAGAAATTTAAGGATATTCGCGCCAGGAGTTAGAATTCTGGATACCTAAAGGTAAAATTCTCTGGGAATATCACTGTAGTACATATATCCCTTAGGAAGCAACTTATAGGAACTTCCATCAGGACGACATGGCCATCTCGCCCAAAAATAGATTTTTCGCTTCGCTCAAAACCCGTTTTATATATATATATATATATATATATATATATATATATATATATATATATATATATATATATATATATATATATAATCTATTTCTTTTTGGAAGCATTATTGCATTCTAGATACTGTGGAACCTCTACATACAATTGTCTTTACATACGATTGTTTCAACATCCGAAGTAAAATTCCATCAAATTTTTGTTTCGACACCCAAAGTCATGCTCCAACTTCCGATGTAGATCTTGTTTACGCCGGTAGATGGCAGCACGTGGGAGGGACGCCATTGAGCGTCGAGTGCTCTGTTCTCTGTTCTTGTGTGTATTGTGTGGTTGTCCTCTGTTCGGTCTGTTATTAACAGTGCTTATTTTCTTCCTTTTTGATTTTACCTATAATCATGGTGCCTAAGAAGCTAAGTTTCAGTACAGGTAGTGGTGAGAAAAGGAAGAAGGCAATTCTTTCATTAGAATTGAAGCAAGAAATTATAGAAAAACATGAGAGCAGTGTGCATGTGAGTGATATGGCTAAACAATATGGCCGGAATAGGTCTATGCTCTCGACGATCATCAAGCAGAAGGCAGCCATTAAAGCAGTCAAACCATCGAAGGGGATCACCATTATTTCAAGACATCGTAGCAATACCCTGGAAGAGATGGAACGCCTTTTGTTGATAGGTATAAAGGACAAAGAGATTGTTGGCAACGATTATTTGTGAGAAGGGCCAGCGTGATGAACAGAAAGAAAGAAAAAATTGAAGCAAAGAAAACTAAGATAGCATTAACAAGCTCTTTAAAAAAAATAATCCTCTCTGTATTTCTGTTTCTCTCTAAACATAGCATTAACATGCTCTTTAAATAAAATTCTCTCTCTCTCTCTCTCTCTCTCTCTCTCTCTCTCTCTCTCTCGTTCTTCGCTGTTAGAGTGTTAGAGACGTCTTAATTTTTTTCCGAGAGAGAGAGAGATTAAACAAAAATGTGTTTAGAGTACATATGATTTTTAACAGCGTCAACGAGTTGAAAGACAATTAAATGTAACTAAGAAAGTAATATCAACGAATCTGAATTCCTGTATTAACTAAATCAAATATTGATACAAATACACTCGTGTGCGTATGCACACACACACACAGGTGTAGGAATTGCTACGCAGTAGGAGACAGACGGTCAGGGAGGAGGTAGAGATGGTGACTGCGATAACGTACCGTAACTCATTACTGAAAGTGTTGATAATTAAAAATCAACAAGAAAAAAAGATGTAAAAAATATGAAATATAAAAATAAAAATAATATAAACAAGCTAAGTTAGATTAAAGTTTCCGTAGTGTAAGTTACGGTACGTTATCGCAGTCACAATCTCTACCTCCTCGCCGATCGTGTCTCCTCCTGCGTAGGAATTCCTACACCTGTGTGTTTGTGCATACGCACACGAATGTATTTGTATCTATATTTGTTTTAGTTAATAAATTCATTCAGATTTGCTGATACAGTATTGCTTTTTTAGTTACATTTAATTGTCTTTCAACTAGTTGACGTTGTTAAAAATCATATATACACAACACATTTTTGTTTAATCTCTCTCTCTCTCTCTCTCTCTCTCAAAAATTAATAGACGTCTCTAACACTAACAGTGAAGAAGAACAAGAGAGAGAATTTATTTAAAGAACATGTTAATGCTTTGTTTAGAGAGAAACAGAAATAGAGAGAGGACTTTTTTAAAGTCACCATCTCTACCTTCTCGCCGATCGTCCGTGTCCTCCTGGTCTCCTCCTGCGTAGCAATTCTTACACCTGCGTTGGCCTGTCTCTAAGGTAAAGTGACAATAAAAACACATTTTTTATTTATTATTTCTTTATAATTATCTTTTTTACATCTTTCTTTCATATTATGCAATTATGTTATTGTTAAATGTAATTATATGTAGTAATTTATTAAGGAGTTATTATAGGTTTTTGGGCTGTGGAACGAATTATACAAATTACAGTGTATTCTTATGGGAATATTTGCTCCAACATACGATTGTTTTAACATACGAAGCAGTTTCTGGAACGAATTAAGATCGTATGTAGAGATTCCACTGTAATTGCAGTTATTTAAATAATTAAGCTGTATTTCTGTTTAAGAAAGTATAGATATACAGTAACATACAAGAAGTTGTGTCATGCTAGCGGTGTGGGCTACAGTCGTCAGAATGAAAACACCGAACATTTACAGTAAATACAGTTAAGCTGTACTGTAGTAATATTACTGTACATATATTACAGTAATATATACTACAGTATCAGTGAGTATTAAGTTGCAGTACAGTATTACTGGATAGGAACAACTTTTGCTTTACAGAACAGTAAGGGGATGATGATGACTCGGTAAACTTTACCTTAGCACAATACTGTACTGTAACCTTACTGGTGTCCAGTACGTAGTGTACATGTGTGCAAATGTTCTGTACACTGAACATATGATTATAAAATGGTGTAGAAACCAAGTTAAAACTATCAGGCAGTATTTACTGTGTTGATTATCAGCTCGGACACCCGCTTGTGGCAAGGGGCTGTGACTTTTTAAGTTAGGAGTTACCCCACCCTAGTGTACCATTCATTCACGAATTTTCACTTATCACGACTCTGTCTGTCTCCTAACTATCATGAATAACGAGGCTTGACTGTAATATATATATATATATATATATATATATACTTATATGTATATATATATATACAGTAGGGTCCCGAATTATGCGAGAATTTGGTCGATGAAAGGCCTCGTGTAATTGGAAATTCGTATATTTCGAAACACATCATGGCGGCAAACAGCAACCTACCCGTCAATTGTTTTTTCACTCCATTTCTAGCTTTCTAGCTATATATATACTGTATATACACTGTGTGTGTGTATGTATGTGTGTATGTATGTATTATATATATATAAAACATATATATATATATATATATATATATATATATATATATATATATATATATATATATATATATATATATATATACTGTAGCTTTTATCTTAACAATACTGTAAGAAATCCTTCTTATAGATTTTTTTTATAAAATACTGTACAAAATTTCTTTTATGGATAAATAAAACAATAAAAAGTTGTTAAAGTTTTGATAATTTTCTATGACTGTAGTATTTACTACTGTACTATGCATAGCTTACTGTTTTCAGTATTTTCCGAATGATGTAGAATTATTTCCTATATATACAAAAAACAAAAAAGGGTTTTCAAGGTTTGATACAGTACGTATCTAGCAATAATTAAAAATTACAGTATAGTACTGTATATCCATGATGACACTCCCACACGTAAACACGGCCAGTAGGCGCAAGTGTGCACTAGGCTGCTGTACGATAATCACGCTTTTTTTGCCCTGAGCGGTCATTTCACTAATGATAATTTTTCAAAGTTGATATAATTTCTTTATGCTTATAATTCGTAATTATAGTTAAAAGTAGGGATATTAATTAAATGGTTGAGTAAAAAAAAAACAATTAATACTACTATTATTTAATTTCAAATGGCTACATAATATTGAATATTCTAATTGGGTTCTTTTTATCTTCAATCGTAAATCTTACGCCTGGATAAGCAACAAAAGGAAAGGGATAGGTCTCTCTCTCTCTCTCTCTCTCTCTCTCTCTCTCTCTCTCTCTCTCTCTCTCTCTCTCTCTCTCTCTCTCTCTCTCTCTCTTCATATAGTTTCCTGTATAGTTTTCAAATATGTTCGTCATACATTTGTACATTATTTATCCACTTTATTCTCTCCCTCTTTCTCTCTCTCTCTCTCTCTCTCTCTCTCTCTCTCTCTCTCTCTCTCTCTCTCTCTCTCTCTCTCTCTCTCTCTCGGCGTTTCCTTTCCCTTTATAGTTTTGTGAAATTTGTTGTCCAGTCATTCGGTAATGAGAAGTCATTTTCGCTTTCGGCATCGAAAGAAAACTTTGTTTCTTCAATATACTCATCACTGGAGGATTCAGAACTAGTGCTCTCATTATCAAACAGGTTATCATTATCAAATTCCACAACAAGAATATCATTTATTTCATCTAAAGAAATAACCTTCCTCTTTAGACCTTTCATTACAAAAGGAACCACAAATAACCACTTATGCATGAACGCCCGAGCGCACTGATAGGAAACCACAGTTTTGTAACATCAAGCTACCTTCAGAAAAATAGTTGCCAGACATCATATAAGTTTCTATTCACAGTCCCCATATGCTGAGAGTGTTGCCAAGTGGTGATCCTATACTTACTATACGAGTAAAGTAACATCACGAGACTGACGGCTTGTAAAAGGCAATTAAAGTCATGAACGGAATATACAGTTGAAGGCGGTACCGAGTAGATCGTGGTGAACGGTTTATCACGTGGGTGACGCTCAACAGGTTAAAAAAACATTTTATATAGTTCGGTATTTTCTCTATCCATCCTCTCCCAGAAAACCTTCAAATGTGAATTATTGGAATGTGTGCAGATCTTGGCAGTGCGATAACTAGTTAGCGACTGAGAATAAAAAAAATAAAAAGCCCGATTGACGATGCTGATGAAGAGGATATCGAATACCGATTTTTCCCTAATTGATTTTTTCTACGTTCTGTCTAATCCAATGTACAGTACATTCTTATGTAAAGGGCGAACCCCAACATTTCTTGATGCTGCTACACTTTGATTATAGATATTTTACCACCTATTTATAATCTTTATTTATAATAACATCTTTAGTAAAAGCTCTTCAATATCACTTTCAGGAGTAAATGCGTTTATGATTGACGATGAAACGTAAAAAAAACGTTTTCCTTTTAAGGCGGCGTTTTTTTAGGGAAAAAAAAAACACGAAACAAAATTGCTCATATTTCATATATTTTGATTTTCTAAGGATAAATAAAACAACTTTAATTATAACATTATTATTACATAGTACCTGGTAAGATATCTTTTGCCGCAAAAGTTAACCTATAGACAGATGTTAAAATTGGTTAGCGAGTTCAGTTATGATCGGCGATGGAACGTACTAAACAAAGTAATGGGTTTGGTTGTGGTGACATGTTTGGCAGTAGCATGATATAAAATAGTCTTTATTTTGATGGTTTTTAATTTAAAGTTTAATGAATAAGGATTTTTCACCATAATCACAACGTAAGTATAAAAATTAATTAGTACAAATATGGAATATTATACATATAGGTGTTGGACAGTTAGGCTAGGCCTAGCGACAAGTTCACACAACAGATGGGCAAACCTTAACATTTTTCATCCAAAACTAGTCTTAAAATGTTTGAACAGAAATCTTTCTCTCACATTCCCCCCCCCCCTTTCTCAGACATCAGGGAACCATCACACCCCCCCCCCCAATACAATTAAGAAAACAATAGATTTCCTACGCTTCGCGGTGCTTGACTCGCGGATTTAGAATGCTCCTCGCAGATACAGGAAAATTAATTTTTAAAAACTATCGATCGCGTAATTGAGGAATCGCGTAATTAGAACACGTGTAATTCGGGACCCTACTGTATATATATATATATATATATATATATATATATATATATATATATATATATATATATATATATATATACTTATATGTATATATATATATATATATATATATATATATATATATGTATATATATTTGGGCTCAGGCCATGTCGTCCTGATGGAAGGTTCCTTCAGTAGCTTCCCATGGTATATTTGACTACAGTGGATATTCCTATAGAATTAAATTAAAGGTCTCCAGAATTCTAACTTCTGGCGCGAATATCCCTAAAGTTGCCTTTTAAGATATCGCATAATAACAGGGGACGTATTCTTGACACGCCACATAGCTATCTGCACCCCACATAGTGTTTACGTTTCGAGGGGGAAGAAGTAGCAAGATAAGGGAGGAGCCGTTACAAAGTTCTCCTCCTCCGTTACTGTTATGGGCACTCGGATGACGTCATACCCGTCGCCATCTTGGATGACATAGTATCCGCCCGCCATCTTCATTCCTTTCGCTGTAGCGTTCCAACCAGGTGTTTTTTCCCAGTTCTTTCGCTATATCGGATATCATGTCGCAATCTTCGGCTTCTTCTACCTCTGGAAAGTTAAGTATTCACCTCTTATATCGTATAAATGCAGCTCTAGCCGTAAAGTAACGTTTTTCTCGAAATAATTAGGGATTTGCTTTTGTGGCAGAGCTCTTGCCTAGTCCGGAGGCGCCTCGGCGCTGTCGTTCACAACGCATGCTTTATTTAGTTAGCCAGAACGACCTTCTCGGTTTTATAGCTTCTATCTTATTAGCTATTTAGTCTTCATTGCTAGGAATTAGTTATATTATGCCGTTAGTACTCCTTAGTTTCGGCATATGCATAGCCGATTTACTGTTCCTAGGCCCCCTAGCCTAGATGCCTTAGGTTACTTTCATGCATGATATAGTAAGTGTTCCTGGTGTTATTCAACTTAAATGAAGATATTAGGCAAATTATACGTATAAGATATTTGGATTGCATATGATTTCCTCTTCCATGATCGTATACCAAGAGTTTTGATGAATCAGGTAGTCGATCTCTATGCCACTAGGCTAGTAGCCTAGTGGCTTTAGTATATTTTCACCCCCTTAGTTACCTTTATGTATAAGGTAATCTCTTCCTCCCTCTGCGGGTAACCCACGGTTACAATCCTAGCCGTTCCTGCCCTAAATTGTCATTCGGGTAAGGTTAGGCTAGGGTATTTCTGCCCCTTTCCAAACCATGGCTGATGAGTTTGAGTTTGGGTCAGAACCTCAGAGTACCTGTCGTGTGCCTCCAGCTCCCCCATATGATGAATGTATTCTCCTATTGGACATGGTTGATAGGCATAGGGGGCCTTGCCCCCCTAGACTGCAATTGAAGGGGTCTGAGATCCCCTTCGCCCTGTAATCTAGCGACTAGTCCTGTGTTTGGAGATGTTGGGCTGAAGGATATGAATATCCTTTGGCCTAGTTTAGTCAAGCATGGGGATTCTGTTTCTTTATAGTTTAGGACAGCTTGATGATGCCAGTCCCTTTACTACACTAGCCCTCCCTAGGCTGGAAAATGTACTCTCCCTATACCTAGGATGACGTTAGTACCGAAACAGAGTTCCCTTGTTGTCTAACGAGGACGGCTCACACCGGCTCCTCACCCTCTCCTCCCAGGACCCTTTTCCCCTACCCCTCTCTGTCCTTTGGTGATGTCCTAGCTATCACACCACTGACAGCTAGTGCCAGCGGGTTGTAGAGCCAGCCCGGTCTTTCGCCTGTTGGGTCTAACCGTTCAGCTTCCCTCTTGCATATCTCGCAATGGGATTGCTGTTTTGGCGAGCCTAACTGCCGGCAGAGACCTCCCTCGTGACTTTAGAGTGTTCTTCAGTCCTCCCTTGGACTGCCATCTGCTGCCCCTGTCTGTCTGTTACCAGCATGGCTGCGGATGGATGGAAGCCTGATCACTAACATGCTCTCCCCTTGCATTTGAACCCTATTTCCAGAAGAAGGCTTGCCGCCACCCCTTCACCTCCCTTCACTCATTGCTTTCTCTCTATGGGCTAGTACTGTCGACTATGTCGACTGCCAGCCACCAGCCCTGCCGGCAGAAGGCAGGTAGGGTTGTTGATCTGCCAGCCATTAGCTCACTGTTACTGTTGACTCTGCTGGCTAGTGTACGCATAGGCCACTACTCAGTCACATTGTATGATGGCTGGACTGGTGTGCCTTCAGCGGGTAGCCCGCCGACTGCCGACAAACTGCCAGCAGTTTGAAGGGTCGCCGGCAATTCGGCAGACCGCCGGCGCCACAGAAGGCTTCTCCACTACCCAGCCATATTGAATGATGGCCAGGGCGGCGTGCCTTCTGCCGGCGACGTCTCGGCGGGCTGCTACCTATTTAAACACTGAGTTACTGTGCCAGCTGAGCTATCCTGAGTACTAGCCTTGCCGGCGGCATGCCGGTAAAGTCTATTGTATGGGAATATACAATAGCCAGTACATCTGTAGTATTGCTATATACCTCAGACAGAAAACTATAGTATATATTTATATAATAGATACTTTTCCAACATACTCTGTGCGTCCATGCGCAGTCCCTTGTAGAGACCTACCTGGATTGGGGGACTGACTTCCCCCCCCCTCTTCTCTATGCTGATTGTTCATCAGCCACTCCAATTTTCATTATTAACTTCCTGGAAGTGTGTGTTGTTTACACAATTCTCCCCCCTACGGGTTAAAATCTTCCATTGGACCTCCTACAAAGACGTCCTAGGATTAATAATGAGAAAGGTCACAGCAATTGGCTGGGCGGGATTCACAAGTATGTGTCTTAACTAATTCTTTTCCAGCTTACCTATCCTAAGCTTACACTAAGAAAGGATTTAATATTATAATAATTAATATGATTTTAAGTCTACTGTGATAGACTCAAATATACTCATATTCTTTTCTTCTCTTTACAGGAGGAGTACATCCAGTGTGAGAGTGCGTTTTGCAGCGTACGTTGCAGGGAATTCTATGGACATCTGGGGTGCCGGACGCACTCCCGTTGCTCCATTACCAAGGAGTCTCTCAAGTATTGGGACCCACAGGCGTGCACCACGTGCAAGAACCTGTTACATGAGGGATTTGAGTCTTCCCAGTCTGCGGAGTCAAGGGATACCGCTCGGGAGAAACTACGCAAGTGGGTGCGTGGTTTCCAGAAGAACGCCACGGGGCCTTATCTTCCTAGCGAGCGCATGAGAGCCATGCTTTTCCCTAGGGCATCTGCGGATGCCGTAATCCCTCAACCTCACCCTGAGATCCCATGCATCCAGATGACAATCGATTCAGATGTCTCGGATGCAACGAAAGACATCCACATTGAAGATGACAGGATGTCGGAGGTGTCAGAGGACACCGAGAAGGACCTTTTGGCCGATGGCCAAGAAGAGGAGTCTACTGTGGCTCCAGAGTCGGAAGAGGAGGATGTGGCACCCCTCTCAGTGCCTTCGACTCCTGCCCCGGAACCGGTACCTTCTACTACATCCACTCCCCTACCTACGAAGTCGGACGATACCATGGCTGCCATTCAGGCCATGATGGCGATCTTCGACGAGAAGATCAAGCAGAGGGACGCGGAGTTCAAGAAGGAGCTTCTCCGCCTGTCGATTCAACGAGGGTCTCAGAAGAGACTCAACGTCAAGGACCTTCCCTCCTGCTCAGAGATCAACCCATGGAAGCATGCCGAGTACATGCCTATCACCAATGGGAAGATAGTCATCTCGGACAAGCTGGGGGCCATTCCCATCGAAGATGTGGAATTCTGGCCGAATTTCGACTCTTACCCAGACTGCTTTGTTCGTCTCAGGACAGAACCTGCTTCCAAGGAAGAAACGGAGCCTAAGGAGGTCATTGTCTTTGACCATTCCAAGGCTCAGGCTCTGTTCGCCGGCTGCCTGAAGGAAAGGGGCTACACCAACTCCAAGGTGCCGGCCCTAAGCAAGAAGCACCCATCCTTTCTTGCTCCCAATACCATGGTTTTTCCCTTCGCGGAAAAATCTTTCAAGGCAGTACTGAAGGCAGTGGAAGCGGGGAAGCCTTGCCCTACCCTCGAGGAGTGTAGGCCCCTCTCCCTAGCTCTGCCACCTGACGATAAAGACTGGAAGGTCATCCAGTTGACCTTCTCAGTCGGGAAGTTGGAGGCTGACATCGTTGGACGCTAGTTCAGCGAGAACCTCTCCAAGCTATCCGATTTTCTACTCTGTAGAGAACAGGATACAAAAGAGAGACTGTCTGCTTCTCTCTCTCTCCATGTGTCCATGGAGACAATGGCCTGGGAACAGAAGACCCCGGACATGTTTATGGTCCTAGCCAAGACTCACTTGGCTACTCTGACGAAGGACTTTTACAGCTTTGTCAGGGCACGACGGGCGTGCAGGGAGTTCGTGTTCGCGTCTGCGACTGTCAAGCACGAACCTAGGAAGCTGATTTCTTCCAACATATGGGGAAAGGATCTATTCCCCTCTGATTTGGTCAAGGAGATCGTCGACAAGGCCACCACGGAGAATAGGAACCTTCTCCAGAAGTGGGGCATGTCGGCAAAGAGAAAGTCTTCCCCAGCCTAAGAAGACATCCAAGAGACCAAGGCTGCCACCTCGCCCAGCAAAGCGACAACTTCCCGTGACCGTAACGCCACAGCTAGTGGCACAGGCCTAACCCACCTTCCAACTGGTGCCCCAGCAAGTGGTGACTCAGTCACCAGCCTTTACTCCCGCTTACGAGAGGCAGTCTACTACCTTTCGTGCGAGGGGCAGAGGCTCAGGAAGAGACTCCTCTAGACGTCCCTCCAGAGGGAGAGGAGGTAGGGGGGCAAGCGGTTGAGGAGGCAAGTCCTCCGGAAACAAGAAGCAATGAGTTGCTTCCGGTAGGAGGAAGACTCTGTCTCTTCCAGGATCGTTGGACCTTCAATCCCTGTACCCACAGCATCGTCAAGAATGGACTAGGCTGGAGCTGGAAGACATCACCACCAGCATTTCCGCAATTCTTCCAACACTCCACCCCCGTTCTGGAAGAATATGTCCAAGAACTCTTGAACAAAAAGGTGATCAAGAGAGCAAAGTCTATCAAATTTCAGGGAAGGCTGTTCTGTGTTCCCAAGAAAGACTCCGACGAACTCAGAGTCATCCTGGACTTGTCCCCTCTCAACAAGTTCGTCGAGAACAAGAAGTTCAGGATGCTAACCCTTCAGCACATAAGAGCCCTATTGCCCAGAAAGGCATACACAGTCTCCATAGACATGGCGGACACCTATTGGCACATCCCAATGAATCGCAAGATCTCCTCCTACCTAGGATTCAGGCTTCAAAAAAGAAGTACACTTTCAGAGCCATGCCCTTCGGGCTCAACATAACCCCAAGGGTCTTCACGAAGCTTGCAGAGACTATCGTTCAACAACTACGCCTACAGGGCGTCCAGGTTATGGCCTACCTGGACGATTGGCTGGTGTGGGCAGCATCGGAAACGGAATGCCTGCAAGCATCCAAGAAAGTGATCCAATTCCTGGAACATTTAGGATTCAAGATCAACACCAAAAAGTCTCGACTATCTCCGGCTCAGAAGTTCCAATGGCTAGGCATACAGTAGGGTCCCGAATTATGCGAGAATTTGGTCGATGAAAGGCCTCATGTAATTGGAAATTCGTATATTTCGAAACACATCATGGCGGCAAACAGCAACCTACCCGTCAATTTTTTTTTCACTCCATTTCTAGCTTTCTAGCTATATATATACTGTATATACACTGTGTGTGTGTATGTATGTGTGTATGTATGTATGTATATATTATATATATATAAAACATATATATATATATATATATATATATATATATATATATATATATACACTGTAGCTTTTATCTTAACAATACTGTAAGAAATCCTTCTTATAGATTTTTTTTATAAAATACTGTACAAAATTTCTTTTATGGATAAATAAAACAATAAAAAGTTGTTAAAGTTTTGATAATTTTCTATGACTGTAGTATTTACTACTGTACTATGCATAGCTTACTGTTTTCAGTATTTTCCGAAGGATGTAGAATTATTTCCTATAGATACAAAAAACAAAAAAGGGTTTTCAAGGTTTGATACAGTACGTATCTAGCAATAGTTAAAAATTACAGTATAGTACTGTATATCCATGATGACACTCCCACACGTAAACACGGCCACTAGGCGCAAGTGTGCAATAGGCTGCTGTACGATAATCACGCTTTTTTTGCCCTGAGCGGTCATTTCACTAATGATAATTTTTCAAAGTTAATATAATTTCTTTATGCTTATAATTCGTAATTATAGTTAAAAGTAGGGATATTAATTAAATGGTTGAGTAAAAAAAAACCATTAATACTACTATTATTTAATTTCAAATGGCTACATAATACTAAATATTCTAATGGGTTCTTTTTATCTTCAATCGTAAATCTTACGCCTGGATAAGCAACAAAAGGAAAGGGATAGGGGTCTCTCTCTCTCTCTCTCTCTCTCTCTCTCTCTCTCTCTCTCTCTCTCTCTCTCTCTCTCTCTCTCTCTCTCTCTCTCTCTCTTCATATCGTTTCCTGAATAGTTTTCAAATATGTTCGTCATACATTTGTACATTATTTATCCACTTTATTCTCTCTCTCTCTCTCTCTCTCTCTCTCTCTCTCTCTCTCTCTCTCTCTCTCTCTCTCTCTCTCTCTCTCTCTCTCTCTCGGCGTTTCCTTTCCCTTTATAGTTTTGTGAAATTTCGTTGTCCAGTCATTCGGTAATGAGAAGTCATTTTCGCTTTCGACATCGAAAGAAAACTTTGTTTCTTCAATATACTCATCACTGGAGGATTCAGAACTAGTGCTCTCATTATCAAACAGGTTATCATTATCAAATTCCACAACAAGAATATCATTTATTTCATCTAAAGAAATAACCTTCCTCTTTAGACCTTTCATTACAAAAGGAACCACAAATAACCACTTATGCATGAACGCCCGAGCGCACTGATAGGAAACCACAGTTTTGTAACATCAAGCTACCTTCAGAAAAATAGTTGCCAGACATCATATAAGTTTCTATTCACAGTCCCCATATGCTGAGAGTGTTGCCAAGTGGTGATCCTATACTTACTATACGAGTAAAGTAACATCACGAGACTGACGGCTTGTAAAAGGCAATTAAAGTCATGAACGGAATATACAGTTGAAGGCGGTACCGAGTAGATCGTGGTGAACGGTTTATCACGTGGGTGACGCTCAACAGGTTAAAAAAACATTTTATATAGTTCGGTATTTTCTCTATCCATCCTCTCCCAGAAAACCTTCAAATGTGAATTATTGGAATGTGTGCAGATCTTGGCAGTGCGATAACTAGTTAGCGACTGAGAATAAAAAAAATAAAAAGCCCGATTGACGATGCTGATGAAGAGGATATCGAATACCGATTTTTCCCTAATTGATTTTTTCTACGTTCTGTCTAATCCAATGTACAGTACATTCTTATGTAAAGGGCGAACCCCAACATTTCTTGATGCTGCTACACTTTGATTATAGATATTTTACCACCTATTTATAATCTTTATTTATAATAACATCTTTAGTAAAAGCTCTTCAATATCACTTTCAGGAGTAAATGCGTTTATGATCGACGATGAAACGTAAAAAAAAAAACGTTTTCCTTTTAAGAAGGCGTTTTTTTAGGAAAAAAAAAACAACACGAAACAAAATTGCTCATATTTCATATATTTTGATTTTCTAAGGATAAATAAAACATTAATTATAACATTATTATTACATAGTACCTGGTAAGATATCTTTTGCCGCAAAAGTTAACCTATAGACAGATGTTAAAATTGGTTAGCGAGTTCAGTTATGATCGGCGATGGAACGTACTAAACAAAGTAATGGGTTTGGTTGTGGTGACATGTTTGGCAGTAGCATGATATAAAATAGTCTTTATTTTGATGGTTTTTAATTTAAAGTTTAATGAATAAGGATTTTTCACCATAATCACAACGTAAGTATAAAAATTAATTAGTACAAATATGGAATATTATACATATAGGTGTTGGACAGTTAGGCTAGGCCTAGCGACAAGTTCACACAACAGATGGGCAAACCTTAACATTTTTCATCCAAAACTAGTCTTAAAATGTTTGAACAGAAATCTTTCTCTCACATTCTCCCCCCCCCCCCCTTCTCAGACATCGGGGAACCATCACCCCCCCCTCCCCCCAATACAATTAAGAAAACAATAGATTTCCTACGCTTCGCGGTGCTTGACTCGCGGATTTAGAATGCTCCTCGCAAATACAGGAAAATTAATTTTTAAAAACTATCGATCGCGTAATTGAGGAATCGCGTAATTAGAACACGTGTAATTTGGGACCCTACTGTACATTGGGACCTACAGTCACACCGTCTCCCCATTCCATTAAAGAAGAGGAGGGAAATAGCGAGGTCTGTCAAGAGACTCCTCAAATCCAAATGGATTTCAAGACGTCAACAGGAGCATGTGCTCGGCTCCCTCCAGTTCGCTTCGGTGACAGACCCAGTGCTGAAAGCACAGCTAAAAGATGCATCAGGAGTCTGGAGAAGATACGCTTCAAACGCTCGAAGAGATCTCAGCAGACCACTCCCGTCTTGGCTTCGATCACTCCTCAAGCCATGGTCGGAGGCCAGCAAGTTCAAGAGGTCAATGCCTCTACAACTGCCTCCACCCTCAGTTACCATCCACACGGACGCATCGCTGGAAGGATGGGGGGTCACTCCCATCAACGCAAGACTCAAGGAACTTAGTCTTCCCTGTTCAAGACGTTTCACATCAACATCTTGGAGGCCATGGCAGTCTTCCTCACACTGAAGAGATTGTCTCCTCGTCCCTCAGCCCACGTGCGACTGACTTTGGACAGCGATGTAGTGGTCAGATGTCTGAATCATCAAGGCTCATGATCGCCTCAACTCAACCAAGTTATATTAGCCATCTTCTGCCTAGCGGAGAAGAAGAGATGGCACTTATCAGCAGTTCACCTTCAAGGGTTCCGCAATGTGACAGCGAACGCTCTATCCAGGATAGCTCTGATAGAGTCAGAATGGTCCCTAGACGCAGAATCATTCTCCTTCATCTTACGACAAGTCCCGGAACTGCAGATCGACCTCTTCGCAACGAGCGACAACAAGAAACTTCCTCGATACGTGGCCCCGTACGAGGACCCTCGTGCGGAAGCAGTGGACGCCATGTTCCTGGACTGGAACAGATGGACCAGGATTTACCTGTTCCCTCCGCCCAACCTTCTGCTCAAGGTCCTCACCAAGATGAGATCCTTTCAAGGAACGGCAGCCCTAGTGGCTCCCAAGTGGCCCAGGAACAACTGGTTCCCCCTGATTCTGGAATTACAACTGAAGCTGATTCTACTGCCGGAACCAGTTCTGTCTCAACAAGTTCAGAAGTCGACTGTCTCCGCTTCATCACAGAAAACCAGAGCCCTTCATCTCATGATTTTCTCTCCCTTGCCGTAAAGAAAAGGTTTGGAATCTCGAAGAAAAGCCTAGACTTCGTGGAGGAATATAAGTCAAAATCTACCAGAAGGCAATACGAGTCATCTTGGAAGAAATGGGTAACCTTTGTCAAGGCAAAGAATCAGAAGGAAATCTTGATGGATTTCTGCCTGTCTTTCTTTATCCACCTTCATGGACAAGGTTTAGCAGCCAACACGATCTCTACGTGTAAATCTGCCCTGATAAGACCCTTGCTATATGCCTTCCAAATAAGGGATTTTGACGTAGGAAAAATCTATTTCTGGGCGAAGGACCTGTGCCGCCCAGTGAATAAGCTCCATTTAGCACTTATTCTTAGGTAATTTACTGCTAAATATACCAGAGAAAAAATGTAAAGGAGTGCTAGGTTAACTAGCTCGCTCACCTATTGGTGTCGGTATAAAATTGGGCGTATATTCCAGAGGTCCCGCACTATTTAGATTAATCCACGACAGAAAACCCTAATAGAGGAGAGCCGTTCAACCTCACTCGGTACTACTAACAATGCATCCGCTCAGAACCCAACTCCTTAGCACCCAAAGTTTGGGGACTCCAAGGGAGAGGAGCTGGGAGGGTTCACTGGGCGGCACAGGTCCTTCGCCCAGAAATAGATTTTTCCTACGTCAAAATCCCTTTTCTGGGCTCGAACCTGTGCCGCCCAGTGAATCTATACAAGAGAAAAATGTCACCAAACTTGCAAAATAAAGGAAAAAACATAAGCGTAAGGGAAATACAGGATGCTTTTAATCAGAGATGAGTACCAAAAAACAATTGTAAGGGTATCTTAAATATGAACATAAATCCAATAAGGTAGGTATAATAATGCCGTGAGTGATAATATATACAGATACAGTACTCAGGAGCATAAAATTTACAAATATAATAACAGTATTCAGGTGCGAGACCAACGAATACAATAGGGTATAAATGAGGCAGGTAAGAGGGAGAGATAAAGAGTCAAGGCATTAACCTGTGAGTTACTTGGGAGTAACTACGCTCCCTGCGGCTACTGTAGAAAATTTTAGGGCTTCCAAATGTTTAAGGTAGTGTTTCTTGAACACTGACGGTGATTTCCACCCTGTATACCTGGAAAGGTCTGTAAAATTCATGTGGTGAAAGAAGTTCACCGAGGTAGCAACCGCCCTGATATCATGTGCAAGAGGAAAAGAGTCAGGGTTAGCTTGTTTAATAAAATACAAAATTTGTTGCCTGATCCCTTTAATAGTAATGGTACCGCCTTGTTCTCTAACGAATAGAGGCCCCGAGGAGTTAGAGGAGGTCCGGGATAAATAAGACCTAAGAGTAGTGACAGGGCACAGAGACGGATCTTGCGTGAGGGGAACAATTTTCCAGGAGGTCCATCTGTTTTGAGGGTCTTCATTCTTAGCCAAAAAGAATTTGTTAGGAGAAAGAAGGACCTCTCCTGAAGGCAAAAAGTCAATATGACCCGGGTCTCTCGACAAGGCTGCCAATTCAGAAATTCTTGCCCCGGAAGCCAAGCTCACCAGGAAAAGTGTTTTCCTGAGAAGGGGCATGTAATCACAAGAACTGTTAATGGTATCAGAAGCCAATTTGAGTACGTCATTAAGGAACCAGGTCACCGGGGTAGGACGAGTAACCGGTTTCAGTCTGGCACAAGCTTTCGGAATTGAAGCTAACAAAGAGTCGGTTAAGTCTATGTTAAAACCCACTAGGAAGATCTTTTTCAGAGCCGATTTAATAGTGGTGATAGTATTGGCTGCCAGACCTGATTCTAATAAAGATCTAAAGAAAGTGACTGTAAGGTTCAAGTTCATACAGTTCACGTCTGAGTCTATTAAAAATTTTTGCCAACTTTTTAACTGCAGAGTCATACTGGCGGATGGTGGAATCCCGTTTATCCGATTCTAGGAACAAGGTGTTTTGAGGATCAATATTGGCACCATGCATAGCCGCAAACTTCATAAAGTCCATAAAGTTAGGGCGCTCTGAATGTTTGAGAAAGCGTACACAACGCGTGTTTGTACTATCTGAGACAGAACCGGATTGGGTATCGGGTGAGGGTATAGTCTCAACTCCCGCAGGAGAGGATACCAGTTGCTCTTGGGCCAGTTGGGTGCGACCAAGGCTACTTGTCCCTTGAAGGATCTCAGTTTGTCTAGAACTTTCAGCAAAAGATTCACCGGGGGAAAGAGATAAATCTTTTCCCAGTTGTCCCAATTCTGTGACATGGCGTCTGTGGCGTAAGCCTGAGGGTCTAGATTGGAAGCCACATATACTCTCAATTTGTGGTTGGATTCCGTGGCGAAGAGGTCCACTTGGAGACCGGGAACCTGAGAGAGAATCCACCGAAATGACTTTAGATCGAGTGACCATTCCGATTCTAGAGGGGAGGTCCGGGACAGGGCGTCTGCCACTACATTCCGGACTCCCGCCAGGTGGACAGCTGAAAGATGCCAACGGTTCGAGGCTGCTAGGGAGAATATGGCTACTAGAACATGGTTCAGAGGCCCTGACTTTGACCCGCCTCTGTTGAGGCAGCGAACCACCACTTCGCTGTCGAGGACCAGACGAAGGTGTTGTTTCTTGGGAAGAGCGAGACGTTTCAGGGTTAGAAGAACTGCCATGGCCTCTAGCACATTGATGTGAAAATGGCGGAACAAGGGAGTCCAAAGACCTTGAACTTTCTTGAGCTGAGAATAGCCGCCCCAACCTGATAAGGATGCGTCTGTGTGAATGATTAATTCCGGAGGCGGAAATCGAAGGGGAACTGACTTTGACAGACTGTTTGCTCTTGTCCAAGGAAGGAGTCTTTCCCGTAGAATGGGAGGAAGGCGGACTTTCCTGTCCCGGAGCTTCCGGTTCGCCCTCGAACGCCAGACACGATTGATATCTTTCAATTTTGCCTTCAGAAGAAGATCCGTCACTGAGGCAAACTGAAGGGAACCCAGAATCCTCTCTTGGAGTCGTCTGGAACTTACTTTGTCTTTGAGAAAGCGTTTGGTGTTCCTTGCAATCTCTAACCTCTTGGGTCTGGGAAGACACAGAGTATGAGATATAAGATCCCATTGCATGCCGAGCCATTGGAACTTCGATTTTGGAAGAAGACGGGACTTCTTGAAGTTGATCTGGAAGCCTAGAGATTGAAGATAATGGATGACTTTGTGAGTGGCTTTTAGGCAATTTTGGGAGGTGTCTGACCAAATGAGCCAGTCGTCCAGATAGGCTACTACTTGAATCCCTTGATTCCTGAGTTCCTGAACAGCGACTTCTGCTAGCTTTGTGAAGATCCTTGGGGCGATGTTGAGCCCGAAAGGCATCACCTTGAAGGAGTAACTTTTGTCCCATAAGCGAAAGCCTAGGTACGGACGGAAGTGTCTCGCTATCGGGACGTGATAGTAGGCGTCTGTAAGATCGATAGAGGTGGTGACGGCCCCACGGGGAAGTAAGGTCCGCACCTGCGAGACGGTAAGCATTCGAAACTTGTCGCATTGAATGGACAAGTTGAGAAGGGATAGATCTAGAATCACTCTTCTCTTGTCTGAATCCTTCTTCGGGACACTGAACAGCCGACCTTGAAACTTCAAATGTTTCGTTTCTTGTATGGCGTTCTTTTGTAAAAGATCCTGGACAAATTCGACCAGGTCCGGAGTGGAATGTTGACGAAATTTGTTCGGAGGAGGAGGTCCTTGAATCCAACTCCACCCCAGTCCCTTGGAGATGATACTGAACGCCCAGGGACTGAACCTCCATTTGTTGCGGAAGGCATAGAGCCTCCCCCCTACCTGCTGCACCTCAGTATTGGTTTGAGGAGTTGCCTCCACGTCCACCTCGGAAGTTCTTTCCTCTGCGAAAGGCTCTTCCCCTGCCTTTGTTCTGGTTAGAGCCACGGTGGTAGCCTCTACCTCTACCATAACTCTGGGAAGAGCTATGAGCCTCGTAAGACTGGTTAAAGGCAGGGGAAGTGGCGGAGGCACCAGAAAGCTGGCTCTTAGGTAGCAGAACGGTGACATAGTCATCCGAAGGAGCCTGAGAGGTGGAAGGTTGTGCAGGGACAACAGAAGATGGAGGAAGAGGCAGCCGGAAGTTGGATGAAGCACTCTGCTGTTGCCTGAACTGGGTGGAGGTATATGGTCTAAGCTTCTTCCTACCCCGGGCTTGATAATTTGCGGGGTCATACTTGCGTTTAGGGGTCAAACCCCAACAGGCTTTAAGGCTCTGATTAACCCTAGTGGCCTCCGCCAAGACTTCCTCTACGAGATCCTCGGGGAAGAGATTTGAACCCCAACAGGAGGACCGGATGAGTTTATTAGGTTCATGCCTAATCGTCGCCTCAGCTAGGACATGCTTGCGACATCTGCGTTTAGCAGTAGCGAAGTCATACAAGTCATAATATAAAGACTGTAACGTAGCCTTGTTGAGAGATTTAAAAATACTCTCCGTATCGTAAGTCAAGGCTATCGACTCCGTGGATGTGGCCAGGTTTAGAGTACGGCCCACACGTAGACGGGAATCATATTCCTGTTTAATGAGGGATTCCGGGAGACGGGGAAGCTTCTCACTAAACAAGACTGAGGCACAGTCTGCTGCAAGCTTGCCGGAGGTAAAGGTGGTATGGACGTTGTCCCAACACTCAATACCTGAGGGAAGAAGGAGGGAGATTGGATCCACCTCTCGGATGGGAGGCAAGGGCTTCTCCTCCAGAGCATATTGAAAGGCAAGCTCTGCCACCTTATTGACGCATGGAGTCAAGGTGTTCTTGTCCATCAAGAACATCGTAAAGGAGCTTTTATGAGGCGTCAGCATGGTGTTAGTGCAGCCGATGTCGTTCAAAAATCTGGCCCAAACAGATTGGGCTTGCTCCTTCGGGAAGATGACCGTCTCTTTGGGGACCTTGTCTAATCGAACTAAAGCTTCCTCGGTAAGCCTGGCATAACCATGAAATGGAAAGGCCAGACCAGGAGGAAAGAATTCAAAGTCCTCTAGAGGACGAGTGCCAAGGCCCTCCAGAGTCAACATTCCGTCTGAGAACGGGGAATGAAGAGCCATCCGCCAGGGGTTGTTCTTGGCAAACGGCGGGAGCTTAGAGGCATCCGGGATGAGAGAGCTTTGGACTCTCTCCGGAGCTCCTTGCTCTAAAGCCCCAATTCTCTGACCGAAGTTAGAGAACATCGTGTCCATCCTCGACTGCATCTCCGAAACCAACTTTGCCTGCATCTCCGACACGATGCGAAGCATGGCTGATTCGGAAAGGCCCGGGCTAGCAGCAGGAGGGGCGGAAGGAACTCCCGGGTCGTGAGACTTAGAGGAGGAACCAGAGGTCTTTGAAGACGGGTTCGTACAATGTTTAGAGCCCTGAGAAGTCTTGTGAGGCTTGCGAGCTTTGGGTAAGGTCCTTGAAGTAGACTTATCCTTAGGGGGAACCGGGTAAGATCGTTGAGACGAATCACGGTCCCCAGAAAATCCAAGAAAAGAAGAGCGATCAGAAGAAGAAGAAAGAGCGGGGCTGAGGATAGGAATCTCAGCGCCGGACACACCTGCCTCACTTACCACCCTACCTGTATCCGGCTCGTCTAGTAACATTGGTTCGACGTCCAGGTTCATGGAGGCAACATTGTCCTCCAGACCTCCGGGGGCGTCCGATGGATCTTGCTCTGGGTCGATGAGACCCGTTATAGTGGCATCAATGTGGGCAATGATGGGAGCTGCCACATGCCTAGCCACAGCAGCTGAAGACTTGGCGTTGGGGTAAACCATGGTGCAGTAGTCCTCAGATAGGACGTACGGCCGCTTAGACTTCACATTCCGGGCAAACCCACCAACCCACACCTTCAGTGTGGCCCGAGCCGCAGACTTTTGCTCCGGGGATGCCTGAAATAATAGTGGGAATTATAAAAGGGAGACTCCCAATGGTCCTTCAAGACCATAGATATCTTACTAATAGTAAAATAAAATAAGAAGGCAATATAGCCAACGGGACTCACCGAGTCAGATCCAAGGGTAGTGATGAGGTCGAAGCAAATCACACAGTTATCGGGGTGCCATACCACAACGTCTTCCAGTTGAACCCCACAAGGGGCGTGAGATCGGCAGACGGAGTGGCCACAAGGCTGGTGCAGAACAGCTGCACAGGCCGGCGTCAGACAATGCACCATCTATAAAAAAGAATAGTATATGAGAAACTGTAATTCTCTTAAGTAGGGGCGGGTCCGGAGGACCCGGGCCTAACATAGGTCTAACACAAGATTAGAGCTTAACTGTACTATTCTTTAAGTAGGGGCGGGTCCGGAGGACCCGGGCCTAACATAGGTCTAACACAAGAATAGAGCTTAACTGTAATATTCTTAGGTAGGGGCGGGTCCGGAGGACCCGGGCCTAACCTAGGTCTAACGCAAGGTTAGAGCTTAACTGTAATATTCTTACATAGGGGCGGGACCGGAGGACCCGGGCCTAAACATAAGTCTAACTTGAAACTAAAGTATAGCAATCCATTCCGGTCAAGCCGGGAGCATAAAAAAGGATGCAATAACAAGGAATTAAGACACATGGTGTCTGATTTCCCGGGGCGGGGTAGACCCCGGGCCGGGAAATAAAAGTATATCCAATACCAATTCATTTAGGGACTCCGGGGTAGTGATCTGTCATATATAATCATCATAGGAAATGTTATAAAATAATAGGGGGGCGGAACTGTAGCTAAGAACCGCCAATCGAACCCGGAGGGTTTCGTATAACATAAGCCAGAATGAAAAGTGAATATAAAATAGGGTGCACCGGGATCCAACTCTGTTGACCGGTGGCCAACCAGACTAGACAGAGACGAACCCGCCGGGCCACCCGGAGGACAAAGTCCATAAACACTGAACTACCCCCTCTAAAAGGAGGGAAGGCAACGGTCCCTTAGTGGAGGGGGGAGAAGCCTAGCCGCCCACCTAGCTAGAGGGGGAGCGTGGGGGAGGATCACGTGATACGAGGCAGCAGGGCTACCAACTGACGATCCCCAACCAGACAGATCAAACGGAGTAATGGCACAAATATTCATTATAATAATAATAATAGCGTTAAATTATATGAATAAACACATAGAAAATTTTTGGGCAAGGCATGCAACATAATAATTAAATCACAAAAGACACACCTGATGGCTAAAAATAACATTGCCGCCTAGCAGGAAGGTCGGCAGCCATAACGATACGTAAATGATATCGGCCCAAAAATTGAACCACGAGGATTCTAAACGCTAAATAATGAATATTCACAATAACAAATAATATTTGATAATAAAAATAATACTCATAGTAACACCGCAAGTGAAAATTAAAAGCTCTCAAAAACAGGAGTACCAACTGTAGTGAAATCAAGCAAGATCGGTATGAACGAAGAGAATAAACTCCTATAATATAAATATTAAACGATCTAGGTTGCTCAAAACACAGTAAAACCCAGCTTGGTACTTAACTTAGACGGTGTCTCCTGGGAAACCGACGAAGAAGCCATAAATTCAATGGAAAATAACCAAAATCGAGAGCACAACAAAAATGCGGGTTACTTTACTCATCGTGCTAAAAGGAGTTGGGTTCTGAGCGGATGCATTGTTAGTAGTACCGAGTGAGGTTGAACGGCTCTCCTCTATTGGGGTTTTCTGTCGTGGATTAATCTAAATAGTGCGGGACCTCTGGAATATACGCCCAATTTTATACCGACACCAATAGGTGAGCGAGCTAGTTAACCTAGCACTCCTTTACATTTTTTCTCTGGTATATTTAGCAGTAAATTACCTAAGAATAAGTGCTAAATGGAGCTTATTCACTGGGCGGCACAGGTTCGAGCCCAGAAATATTTGTCTAACGAAATCTTCAATAAGGTGCCGAAGGCCTGTGCTAGACTTAGACCAGCGGCCCCTCAGAGACCCATTTCATGGTCTCTTGACAAAGTGCTACATTTTGCCTCAGGCTTGGACAATGAGACTTGCCCTCTGAAAGATTTGACCCTGAAAGTTATTTTCTTGTTTGCTTTAGCCTCGGGGGCTAGAGTTAGTGAAATTGTGGCATTATCTAGGGAAGAGGGCCACATACGGTTCGCTGACACGGGCGAGCTCACCCTCTTTCCTGACCCAACGTTTCTCGCTAAGAACGAGTTACCCACTAAAAGATGGGGTCCCTGGAGAATCTTCCCTCTGAAGGAAGATGTCTCTCTGTGTCCAGTGGAAAGTCTAAAGGTCTATCTTCGCAGAACTTCAGACTTCGGGGGAGGACAACTCTTTAAAGGAGAAACATCGGGGTCAAACCTGTCGCTTAAACTATGGGCGAAGATCACCTACTTTATTCGCAGAGCGGATCCTGACAGTACACCCGCAGGTCATGATCCTAGAAAGGTCGCCTCTTCCCTGAACTTTTTCCAACTAATGGACTTTGAGAGTCTTCGCTCATTTACTGGATGAAAGTCATCCAGGGTGTTCTTTAAGCACTACGCGAAGCAAGTGCAAGAAGTCAAGCGATACGTGGTGGCGGCAGGTAGTGTTCTAAAACCTGCCGCTTAGTGCTGCGAGGAACAGTGAATTTTATGGGACTTAAAATTCTAAGGGTGTATATGTTGGCCCTAGTGCACAACATAGTAGTGATTGTCATCGTGATGACGATACGGACTGTTCTAATATACTAAGGTGATATAACATAGACTGAACACTAGTGCTGCGTGTTTTTTACACGAGTGTATATTGAGACATTCTCAGAAAGATATTACAATTCCATACGAAAATTGAAGTGTGTGGCAAGTTTTCCTTTTCAGGTACTACAAATATTTCTGTTTATGTCAATGTGCCTATGTTATCTAATTGATTTTCAATTGCAAATTTACATAGTGAGCCCTCGCTACTTCGCGGTTCGACCATCGCGGATTCATCACTTCGCGGGTTTTTTTCATAACCCATATATATATACATATCGCGGATTTTCCGGAAATTTCGAAAATACCGCGATATCTGAAGACCCCAAATACGATATTTCGTTACCTGTAATTCCATTAATACTGTAATTAGTAATATCTGCTCTTACTGATTGTTCATTGCATTACATATGACATATAATTCAGCACAGAAAGAAATAAAACACGAAAAGAGAATGTGATCATACGATAATTCAGTACTGTATACAGTACGTAGTAAAATTAAATCGAACATGAAACGCAAATCAGATGCAGTCATACCATATTAGAATGGTGTAAGACTGCTGATGGCTACTGCTGTACTACAAATGTAATGGATGTGCTTCTTTTCCATGAATCTTTTGTATGTATACGTACGTAGTACTGCATCCAATAATATTCTTTGTTGCAAAAATCACATCTCGAATAAGCGTACGAGAGAGAGAGAGAGAGAGAGAGAGAGAGAGAGAGAGAGAGAGACATCCTACAACAAAACAAGCGTAAAATAGCGTACGTAAAGCTGTATTATCATTATTGTTATTATTATTATTATTGTTGTTGTTGTTATTAAAATTATTATTGTTGTTATTATTATTATTATTATTATTATTATTATCATTATTTATTATTATTATTATTATTATTATTATTACTGTACAGTATACGTAGGGTACCTTGTACTTTGAATTGGTAACCTACGTAGCATATAAGACGGGTTGTGATTGGTTCAAGCGCTGATAGATGACGAATCAGAACCCAAGTTTTGTTATCTAGCCTGTGATTGGTGTTTTTTGTCCGCATCTCCAACCCGCAGCATCTACGTATTCGCGGTCACTTTGTCTCCTGCCGTATCGCTGTGTAGATGTTGTTAAGTTATTGTGGACTTTAATCTGTGCTGTGCGTGACTGTTTTAAGTTGAACTTTCTGTTAAACCCTACTGTACAATGCCTCCCAAGCGTTCTGCTTCTACTAAGGCTGGTAGTGAGCCTAAACGCCACCGAAAAATGATGACGATTGCTGAGAAGGTGACTTCTCGATATGTTGAAAGAAGGCAGAAGTTACGCGGCCGCAGACCTCGAAGACCTAACGAAATCGGCCAGTGAAGAAGACATTGAAACACAGGAAGAGATCCAAGAAATTGTCGAAGAAACGGGCGTAACATTAGAACGGCTTGCCAAGCTCTGCAACCTTGCGAAGGAGTTGAGAGAATTGTCGCAAGAGTGGGATGAGGATATGGTTCGATCTATGCAATTCTGCAACAAAATCGATGTAGACATGACTCCCTACAGGATGCTCTTAAAGCGAAAAAAGAAGCAGTGGCAGCAACTTCCGATCACAATGTTCTTCCAGCCTCGCAAAAAAGAGCCAGTTCCTCCTGCTACTATGCCCTCGGAAGAAATTGAAGAAGTGTCCCAGGAAGAAGTTGAAGAGGTGTCCCAGGAAAAGACACCTCCGTCTGAAGAGACGTAAAATACTATCATTGGCTGCACAGTAAAAGACATCATCAGCTTCATCATCATCATTTCTACTGTGCAGCAAATTCATCGCCATCATCATTCAAGTTTTTCTTGAACTTCTTTCGTGGTGAGTATAGTAACAATCTTTATTTTTTACTTTAATATTCTAACATTTTAATATTTGTGCCTGTTTTAGTTTAGTAATGTATGCATTAAGTTAAAGGGAAGGTTTTAAAAGTCTGAAGAGTATACATGTTGTAACCTATCATATTTTTTTTGTTTAAAATTTACATTTACGTACGTAAAACAATCTCTCTCTCTCTCTCTCTCTCTCTCTCTCTCTCTCTCTCTCTCTCTCTCTCTCTCTCGTAAATTGTTTTCCTGCTTTGCTACGTACAGTATGTACTGTATGATTTTATATAGATACGGTAAATAATATTTGTAATAACATATTTTTTAAAAGCTTTTACTGTAAATATCATTATTTATCACTTTCATCATGCGCGTTAAATGCCTTCTTTGTTTACTGAGCGTGGTTGTTTACTGAGCGTACTTTATGACGCCGTCGTTTCAGGCGGCGTCATAAAGAAAAACATTTCATTTGGAAGTCCTAAGAAAAATTAAGTAAAACATTGGTAATAACAAAATCAACATACTGTATAATCAATATAATCAATGGAAAAACTAACCTATACACAGATGTGTACACTAAATGCGTTTGTTTCTTCATTATGATCAGAGAAACGTAAACAAAACATTGGTTGCCATTTTTTATCGTGCTTTTTGGCGTGTTTAGGAAACGCATGATATAAAATCGCCTTTAATATTTGTGCCTGTTTTAGTTTAGGGTACTGTAGTACATGCATTAAGTGTTCTGTACATTAAAGGGTAGTTTGTTAACAGTACTACGTACAAGGGAAGGTTTTAAAAGTCTGAATATACATGTTAAATAAATAGGTAAATATGGTGTCACTACTTCGCGGATTTTCACCTATCGCGGTCGGGTCTGGAACCTATCTACCGCGATAAACGAGGGTTCACTGTATTTACATGTATGCTCAAATTTTACATTATTTACATGTACGCTCATCCTCATTTATTTTAAATAAATGTCTAATGGTTTTATGCGTCTTATTTCGCCCTAAAACATTATAATAAGGCCTATGTGAGAGTATTTTTCTACCTTTCTTCTGCATGATGTGTTAAACAATAATGCTACCTTTGTTCCTACGCTTACGCAAACCTTTCCAGCAAATTGCAACTTGTTCCGACACTTGATACAAACTCGGGCTACCGACATGCAATGAGACCTGAATGTCCACTTTGACTGCTGGGTTGGTTCAGTATAACATGCAACTTCGAGACTTTTCCCGAGTCTGGTTTGACTCTTCCCTGTAGGGGGCAGGAAGCACTAACATTCTACATGTTAAGCGGATATGACTATAACGGTGTTGTCATAGGTCTCTTAGGTCCTAAAGACCAAGGAAATATTGTCTGGAAGTTGAAGGCACAACTGGGAAATCCACGATACATTAATGCTCTGGTAAACTTCCATCAGGACGACATGGCGTGAGCCCAAAAAACGGTTTGCTCAAAAATCTATTTTTGGGTGAGATAGCCATGTTGTCCTGATGGACCCGCCCTCCTTTCTATGAAAGGCCTTAGCAGGCTCCCTTCCTATCTTACTGTATCTGGAGGTACTGGCCGAACGCTAAAAGGAATGAAGATGGCGGGCGGATACTACGTCATCCAAGATGGCGACGGGTATGACGTCATCCGAGTGCCCATATCAGTAACGGAGGAGGAGAACTTTGTAACGGCTCCTCCCTTATCTTGCCACTTCTTCCCCCTCGAAGCGTAAACGCAATGTGGGGTGCAGATAGCTATGTGGCGTGTCAAGAATACGTCCCCTGTTATTATGCGATATCCTAAAAGGCAACTTTAGGGATATTTGTGCCAGAAGTTAGAATTCTGGAGAACATTAGTTTAATTCGCTGGGAATATCCACTGTAGTCAAATATACCCTAGGAAGCTACTGAAGGAACCTTCCATCAGGACGACATGGCTATCTCACCCAAAAATAGATTTTACGCTTCGCTCAAAATCCGTTATATATATATATATATATATGTATATATATATGTATATATATATATATATATATATATATATATATATATATATATATATATATATATATATATATATATATATATATATAGATAGATAGATATATATATACATACATACATACATATATATATATATATATATATATATATATATATATATATATATATATATATATATATATATAACGGATTTTGAGCAAAGCAAAAAATCTATTTTTGGGTGAGAAAGTCATGTTGTCCTGATGGAAGGTTGCTTTATGTAGCTTCCTAGGGTATATTTGACTACAGTGATATTCCCAGAGAATTTATCTTTAGGTCTCCAGAATTCTAACTCCTGGCACGAATATCCTTAAAGTTTCCCTTAAGGATATCGCATAATATCAGGGGACGTATATCTTGATACGACACATAGCAATCTTCACCCCGAATAGCGTTTTCGATTGGAGGGGGAAAGTGGCAAAAATAGAAGGGGAGCCATTATCAAGGTACCGTTCCTCCGTTACTACCTTGAGTATCTAGATGGCGCCATCGTCGCCGCCATGTTTATTCCTTGTAGCGTTGAGCAAGGTGCTACAGATACAGTAGTTTTGGGAGGGATCTTGCCAAGGCCTTTTCATAGAAAGGAGGGCGGGTCCATCAGGACGACATAGCTATCTCACCCAAAAATAGATTTTTAGCTTCACTCAAAATCCATTTTTTGGGCTCAGGCCATGTCGTCCTGATGGAGGGTTACCAGAGCATTAATGTATCTGTGGATTTCCAAATGTGCCTTAACCTCAAGACAATATTTCCTTGGTCACTTAGACCTTAGAGACAAATGACGTAACCGTTATACGTCATTACTTCTAATCATGAACTATGTTAGTGCTTCCTGCCCCCTGCAGGGAAGAGTCATACCAGACTCAGGAAAAGTCTCGAGGTTTGCATATCCCATATGAACAAACCTAGCAACAAAAGCATACATGTCTCACTGTATACAAAACCAGTCGAAGTTTCTATTCTCAATACGAACAAAGGTTTACATAAGCCACCATAGCATCCAAGGCATACAGGCTTAGCTGTATGCAACAACAGTCAAGTTTGTATCCGTGCAGGAACAAAGTATGCATAGGTAGAAAAGGGTTGTATTCATGTAAGAACAAAGTTATTTCTGTTGTTCTTATGTCAATATGCAGATTATAAAGGAATAAATAAATAATGCTCACACATACCTTTATTTATTTAAATTTTGGGCGAAATAAGACGCAAATGCCAATCAATTATTTATTGGTAATCAATAAATAGTAATTCAACATACATTATATAGTAACACTAAAATTGCTAGTGAATACAAAGAAACATAAAAATGCAGACGAGACCAGAAATACTTGTTTCACCTGAAAGGAAACTATAATTAATGCCACCGAAATGAAAATTTAATAAATTTTCTAATATGCATTTCTGTGAATGACTGTCTTTTCACATTGTGTAGAGAACACATGGCACAAGTGTTAACTCTATGTTTCTTCACCTTTAATAACTAGAGCAGTCCATAGTGTCACCCTGGTGACACTTCACTTTACATGTTGCACTGTAAGGTGTCAACACATACACCCTATACATGACAGTTCCAATCAATTCACTGTTCCTCGCAGCGCTAAGCGACAGGTTTTAGCTCACTACCTGCCGCCACCACATACCTTTTCAACTCTTGCACTTGCTTCGCGTAGTGTTTAAAGAATACTCCATCTAATATACGAGCGAAGACGCTCAAAATCCATATATTGGAAGAAGTTCAATGACGAAGCAATTTTTCTAGTATCGTGACCTGCGGGTGTAGTCAGGATCCGCTCTGCGAATGAAGTAGGTGATCTTCGCCCTTAGTTGTTTTAGGGCTAAGTTTGAGCCCGATGTTTCTCCTTTAAAGAGCTATCCTCCCCTGAAGTCTGAAGTTCTATGAAGATAGACCTTTAGGCACTCTACTGGACACAGTGAGACATCTTCCTTCAGAGGACAGATTCACCAGGGACCCCACCTTTCGGTAGGTAGCTCGTTCTTGGCGAGAAACGTTGGGTCAGGAAAGAGATTCAGTTCTCCCGCTTTTGTGAACTGAATATGACCCTCATCCCGAGAAAGGGCCACTATTTCACTAACTCTGGCCCCCGAGGCTATAGCAAATAAGAATATAACTTTTTGAGTCTGATCCTTCAGAGAGCAGTCCTCATTGTTCACTGTTGAGGCAAAGTGTAGGACCTTATCCAAGGACCATGAGATGGGCTTCGGAGGTGCTGCAGGCCTAAGTCTAGCACAGGCCTTAGGGATCTTGTTAAAGATTTCATTGGATAAGTCTACTTGGAAGGCGTAAAGCAAAGGTGTAGCCAAGGCTGATTTACACGTTGTTATCGTGTTGGCTGGTAAACCTTGTCCATGAAGGTGGATAAAGAAGGATAAACAGAAATCTGTTGAGATCTCTTTTGGTTTTCTTGCTAATGACAAAAGCAACCCACTTCTTCCAAGATGACTCATATTGCCTTCTGGTAGATTTAGACTTATATTCTTCTAAGAAGTCTATACTCTCTTTTGAGATCCCAAACCTTTTCTTAACTGCTAAGGAGAGAAAATCATGAAATGAAGATTTTGGGTTTTCTGTGATAAAGCTAAGACAGTTGACTTCTGTACTTGTTGAATCAGAACTGGGTTCGGCAGAGGGACCAGCCTCAGCTGCAATTCCAATACTAGAGGGAACCAGCTGCTGTTACCTGAAAGGATCTCAGCTTGTTGAGGACCTTCAACAGAAGGTTGGTTGGAGGGAACAGGTAAATCACAGTCCATCTGTTCCAGTCGCGGGACACGGCGTCCACCGCTTCCGCTAGAGGGTCCTCGTATGGGGCCACGTAACGAGGTAGCTTCTTGTTGTCGCTCGTCGCGAAGAGGGCGATCTACAGTTCTGGGACTTGACGTAAGATGAAGGAGAATGATCCTGCGTCTAGGGACCATTCTGACTCTGTTGGCGTGAACCTGGATAGAGCGTCCGCCGTCACATTGCTGAACCCTTGAAGGTGAACTGCTGATAAGTGGCATCTCTTTTTTTCCGCCAAGTGGAAAATGGCCAACATCACTTGGTTGATTTTGGGTGATCTCGAACCTTGACGATTCAAACATCTCACTATCACCTCGCTGTCCAGAATCAGTCTTATGTGGACTGAATGGCGAGGGGACAATTTCTTCAGTGTGAGAAAGACTGCCATGGCCTCCAAAATGTTGATGTGGAAGGTCTTGAATAGAGAGGACCAAGTCCTTTGGTCTTTCCGTTGGTGAGAGTGACCTCTCCATCCTTCCTTTGATGCGTTCGTGTGGATGATGACTGAAGGTAGAGGTGGTTGCAGAGGCACCGACCTCTTCAGGTTCTTGGCCTTCGACCATGGCTTGAGAAGTGATCGTAGTCGAGTCGGTATCGTTCTTCTTAGATCTCTTCGAGCATTTGATGCGTATCTTCTCCAGACTCCTGATGCATCCTTTAACTGTGCTCTTAGCACTGGGTCTGTCACTGATGCAAGGGAGTCCAGCATTCTCTCCTGTTGGCGTCTTGATATCCTGTTGGATTTCAGTAGTCTCTTGACAGATCCCGCTATCTCTCTCCTCTTCTTTGGTGGAATGGAGAGGCGGTGTGACTAAGTTCCAATGATGTATTCCAAGCCATTGAAACTCCTGAGCTGGAGATAGTCGAGACTTTTTGACGTTGATCTTTAATCCCAGATGTTCCAGGAACTGGATCACTTTCTTGGATGCTTGCATGCATTCCGTCTCGGATGCTGTCCACACCAGCCAATTGTCCAGGTAGGCTACCACCTGGACACCTTCTAGGCGTAGTTGTTGAACGACTGCATCTGCAAGCTTTGTAAAGATCCTTGGGGCTATGTTTAGTCCGAAGGGCATGGCTCTGAAGACGTATTTCTTCTTCTGTAGCCTGAATCCTAGGTAGGAGGAGAGTTGGCGATTGATTGGAATATGCTAATAGGCATCTGCCATGTCTATGGAGACTGTGTACGCCCGTTTTGGCAGCAGGGTCCTTATATGTTGAAGGGTCAGCATCCTGAACTTGTAGTTTTCTATGAACTTGTTGAGTGGCGACAAGTCCAGAATGACTCTGAGTTTGTCTGAGGCCTTCTTGGGAACACAAAACAGCCTTCCTTGGAATTTGATGGACTTTGCCCTCCTTATCACTCGTTTGCTCAAGAGTTCTCGGGTATATTCTTCCAGGACGGGGGTGGAGTGTTGGAAGAATTGAGGAAATGATGGTGGAGCCGTTTCCCAGCTCCAACCTAGTCCGTTCTTGATCAGGCTGTGGGCCCAGGGATCGAAGGTCCAGCGATTCCGAAAGGATTGGAGTCTTCCTCATTCCGAAATGATTGGAGTCTTCCTCCTACCGGAAGCATCTCATTGCTTCGGTTGTCCGGAGGACTTGCCTCCTTTACCGCGCCCTCCCCTACCCCCTCTTCCTCTTGAGGGGCATCTAGAAGAACCTCTATATGACCCTCTACCTTTAGGGTGAAAGGTAGTGGTCTGCTTCTCATAGGCGGGAGTAAAGGCTGGTGACTGAGTCACCATCTGCTGGGGTACCATCTGGTAGGTGGGTTGGGGTTGTGCCACCATCTGGGGCACCGCGGTCATTGAAAATTGTTGTTGTTGTCTGGCGGGGCGAGAGGGCATCCTTGGCCTCTTTGTCTTCCTCTTCAGTTTGGGACCCTCATCCGGGGAAGACTTCCTCTTAGCCAACATACCCCACTTTTGGAGAAGATTCCTGTTCTCCATAGCAGCCTTGTCAACTATTTCCTTGACCACTTCACTCGGGAAGAGGTCCTTTCCCCAGATATTGGAAGATATCAACTTCCTAGGTTCGTGCTTCACCGCAGTTGAAGCAAACACGAACTCCCTACATGCCTTTCTGGCCCTAACGAAGCCATATACTGTAGGTCTTTGACCAGTGTTGCCAAGTGTGACTTGGCCACGACCATAAACATGTCTGGGGTTCTATGGTCACTTGCTATTGCCTCCAAGAGAAAGTTAGACAACTTAGGGAGGTTTTCACTGAACTGGCGTCCAGCAATATCCGCCTCCAACTTCCCGACTGAGAAGGTAAGATGTATTTCCTTCCAGTCCTTGTGATCTGTAGGCAGAGCTAGGGATAAGGGACTACACTCCTCAAGTGTAGGACAAGGTCTCCCAGCTTCTACTGCCTTCATCGCTGCCTTGAACCCTTTTTCCGCAAAGGGAAAGGCCAGTGTAGGTGGAGCAAGAAAAGAAGGGTGTTTCTTACTCAGGGCTGGCACTTTAGAGTTAGTGAAGTCCCTGTCTTTCAAACTGCTAGCCATTAAAGCCTGAGCTTTTCCATGGTCAAGAACTATGACCTCTTTCGGCTCCGTCTCCTCCTTAGACACATGTTCCGCCTTCAGACAGACTAAGCAGTCTGGATAAGACTCAAAGCTGGGCCAAAAGTCGACATCATCAATGAGGACGGGCCCCAGCTTCTCTGAAATAAATATCTTCCCGTTTGTGATCGGCATGTACTCTGCATATCTCCAAGGGTTTACTTCAGAACATGAAGGAAGATCCTTCACGTTGAGTCTCTTGTGAGACCCGCGGGACGCTGGGAGATGATGTATCTCCTTCCTCAATGCAGCTTCCCTTTCTTCACTCTGCTTCTGAAAATTCTCCATCATTGACATGAGGGTAGACAGGGGTTTCCCTCTTTCATCAGATGGAGGAGCAGAGGACGTAGAGGGCACTAGTTCTGGGGCTGGAACCGACGAAACAGACATCGATTTGACTGCATCCTCTTCAGTTTCAGGAGCCAAGGTAGACTCCTCTTCCTGACCTTCCGCAAGAAGGTCCTTCTTGGTGTCTTCTGACACCTCTGACATCCTCTCATCTAGGTGGATGTCCTTCATCACATCCGAGACATCCGTATCTACGGAAATCTGGACGCAAGGGATCTCAGGGTGAGGCTGTGGTATGACGGCATCTGCAGGTGCCTTAGGGAACAGATAGGCCCGCATCCGCTCATTCGGAAGGTAAGGTCCTGTGGCGTTCTTCTGGAAGCCACGGACTCATCTACGCAGCTTACTCCGTGCTGCATCCCTTAACTCCATTGCCTTGGGGTCATCAAAGGCCTCAGTAACCAAGGCTTTGCATACATTACATACCTGGGGGTCCCAATACTTGAGAGTTCCCTTGGTAATGGAACAGAGGGAGTGCGCCCTGCACTCCTCGTGGCCGCAGAAGTCCTTTCTCCTGACGTCTTCTGCAGGCACTTAGGGTGGTCCTCCTGTAAAGAGAGGAAAACAAAATGAGTATATGGTAGTTCATCTCACTTGATAAACTATATAATATATAAATATTATTAATAATATTTTGCATTTTATTGCTTATAGCTTAGGATAGGCAAGCTAGAAATGAATTAGGAAAGACAAATACATGTGTTTCCTGTCCTGCCAATAGCTGTGACCTCCCTCAAAATTAAAGGCTAGGGTTATCCTATTAAGGAGGCCCATTGAAAGAGTTCTACCCTGTAAGGATAGGTAAGTGTAACTTAACACTGACTTCCCAAAGGTTTAATAATGAGGGTCATTTGTAACTGATCATCTATCAGTGTATGGAAAGAATTTCCTTTCTTTATATAGTATGGTCTCAGCAATAGACTGCGCATGGACACACAAAGTATGTTGGAAATTTAACTACTGTATACTTTATACTATAGTTTTCTGTTTGCAGTATGATCTATACTGTAAATATACTGGCTACTGTATAGTCATATACTGTAGTTCTAGCCGACAAGTTGCCGGCAAGGCTAGCACCTGGGGCACATGCGCCGGCTGGGATGGTGGCCGGCAGCCCGCTGGTTGCCGGCGGCTTCCCGGCCGCCAGCAGGTCGCCGGCTGTCGGTGCACTAGTCCAGGTGGCGTCTTTCCAGTCAGGGTAGTGGCCGGCAGTCCGAACCCGGCCGCCAACAAGTCAGTTGTGCCGGCGGCTCGTTGGCTGCCGGCGCACAAGTCCAGCCAGCACCTTGCCGGCTAGGGTAGTGGCCGGCAGCTGCCGGTTAGGTTAGTACCCAGCGGCACTAGCTGATAGAGAGAAAGCAAGGAGTGAAGGATGATGTAAGAGCTCTGTCTTACTGCTTTCCTCCAGAATGAGGGTTCAAATGGAAGGGGAGAATGTATTGTTCAGGCTTCCACCCATCTACAACCATTGCCGGTCTCTGCCGGCCACAGATTTGTGAATGGCAGTCCAAGAGAGGACTGAAGAACACTACA